>NC_045170.1:8769349-9026849 GCF_900700415.2 Clupea harengus | reverse complement strand
CAATGAATTGAATGAATTGTCAGCTTTCCATCAAAAGAGAGCAGAACAGTGACATTTTGTGGGATGGAGCTAAAGGCCTTTCATAAAAGATGTGCATTCACATCAAACACACACACACACACACACACACACACACACACACACACACACCAGTAAACATATTCTAATGCATTTGACAGTGTGCCTAGTAGAAAGCGAATCACTTGCTGTTTGTAAATATGCTGCGATGGCTGGGCAATAACATGATGGAGAATGAAGATGAGATACAGCTACGCGTCTGGTGTTCACATCATCACGCATCAATCCTAATGTTCGTAGAGATCATAGAGAGAGAGAGGGAGAGAGGGAGAGAGAGAGAGAGAGAGAGAGGGAGAGAGAGACGAGAGAGAGAGAGAGAAAGAGAGAGACTTTTTTGTGTGGTTCAAACACTTAGATCTGTGGCTCCCGCTGTCCTTTTAGCTCAGAGTGAATGTCATTCAGAGGTCAGTAGTTCACTTTTCTTCCCAGACTTCCTGCCAGTCCAGCCAGCTCATCACGGAACACCTCACCATAGTCATATCACCAACCCAGCCATCTCAACACAGAACACCTCACCATTGTCATATCACCAACCCAGCCAGCACAACACGGAACACCTCACCATAGTCATATCACCAACCCAGCCAGCTCGACACGGAACACCTCACCATAGTCATATCACCAACCCAGCCAGCTCGACACGGAACACCTCACCATAGTCATATCACCAACCCAGCCAGCTCGACACGGAACACCTCACCATAGTCATATCACCAACCCAGCCAGCACGACACGGAACACCTCACCATAGTCATATCACCAACCCAGCCAGCACGACACGGAACACCTCACCATAGTCATATCACCAACCCAGCCATCTATGAGCGTCCCTGGAGCCCTTCACTCACAATGAGTATCACACATATCAAATATTTATGGCGTCCATTTTCAGAGATAGAAAAAAATCAAACGTTTGAGAGGATGTGACTTCAGTAAATGAATGCGGTGAACGTTAATGACTGAAATGGTACATTAGGAGCCATTTCCGTGTTCCCCATTGATTGCGTGGAGAAAACATGCATTCCTCTCCCGCAGCTCATTAGGGGGGGATCGGCGGTGGAGACCGAAGACAGAATCTTATCGCCTCCTCTGGTGCAGCCTTCTGTGGAATTCATTTTGTGGAAACCATCTCATCCATTAAAATGAATAGATTGGTCCGCAGTGTGTAGTTTTTAGCATAGCACGATAATGTAGAGCTCACACCAAACTCCATTAAAGAATGAAAATAGAAAGCGATTAAATGCCTGCATCGAGTAAGGGACAGTATGTGTGATGTGTAAATATACCACAGCTATCATATCTGATGAGAAATCTCTCTCATCTCTCTGTTCTCTCTCTCTCTATGATGTTCCAGTCTTTATTCATCCCTCTTTTTCTTCTGCCTCTCTTTCTATCAACTCCCCAACTTTGTCTGTCTGTCTGTCTGTGTGTGTGTCTGTCTGTGTGTGCGTGTGCGTGTGTGTGTGTGTGTGTCTGCCTTTTCCTTCTTCTGTGCCTGCATCCCTTTGTCTCTGTGTACCCCCCCCCCCTCCCTCGCCCCATTCATCTCTCTTTCATCTCCTCTCCCCTCAGGGCGAGTGCTCCCAGCGCTGCTTCAACATCTTCGTGCTGGAGACGGTGTGCGTGGGCTGGTTCTCCCTGGAGTTCCTGCTGCGCTTCATCCAGACGCAGAGCAAGTGCGAGTTCCTGCGCACGCCGCTCAACATCATCGACGTGGTGGCCATCCTGCCCTACTACATCACGCTGGTCGTGGACGCGCTGTCGGCCAAGGAGCCGGGCGAGCGGCCGGGCTCAGGCAACAACAACTACCTGGAGAAGGTGGGGCTGGTGCTGCGCGTGCTGCGGGCGCTCCGCATCTTCTACGTCATGCGGCTGGCGCGCCACTCGCTGGGGCTGCAGACGCTGGCACTGACGGTGCGCCGGTGCACGCGCGAGTTCGGCCTGCTGCTGCTCTTCCTGTGCGTGGCCATGGCCCTCTTCTCGCCGCTGGTCTTCCTGGCCGAGAGCGAGCTGGGCGCCAAGCAGGATTTCACCAGCATCCCCGGGACCTACTGGTGGGCCGTCATCTCCATGACGACGGTGGGCTACGGCGACATGGTGCCGCGCTCCATCCCCGGCCAGGTGGTGGCGCTCAGCAGCATTCTCAGCGGCATCCTGCTCATGGCGTTCCCGGTCACGTCCATCTTCCACACGTTCTCGCGCTCCTACCTGGAGCTGAAGGAGGAGCAGACGCGCGCGCTGCGCCAGAGGCCTGACTCGCAGGACAGCACCAAGTCGCAGAACAGCGACGACTCGCAGGACACGGACAACTCGTACCACATGACCGCCGCCGCACAGGCCTCCGTGGCCGCGTTGCACCGACGCTCCATCGCCGTCATGGCAACGCAAAGGCAGGACGAGGTGAAGAGGTTGGATAAGACCTAAGGCTGGTGCGTGTGGAGAAATAGAGTTGCTTCAAACTGTCTTCTTTTAAAAAAAAAGAAAGAAAGAAGTAATTTATGAAGATGTGTGATTTTTCAATGAGCTGGAATAAGCTTAGGAATAGTCCGACACAGCAAGCAGGTTTTGGAGCAGGAAATACATTTTTAAAGTGCTGGAACTGAGGACTACAGTAGAGTTTTCTGCTGGGTTAGTGAGACAGTGATCACTGTTCAAAGACATGGTTCCTGCTGCCAGTGTGTGTTTTCGGCAGATTTTTCTCGCCGAATGTAATTATGAAGAAGCCATGTTCCCTTTTCTCTTACAGTCCCCTCCACACTTATTGGCATCCCTTGGTAAAGATGAGTAAACAAGAGTTATTAAATTCACCTTTTGGGGAATAAGCTTAGTCTCACGCTAATAAAATGAGAAATAATCCAACCTTTGTTTGAAGTAGATTCATTCTGAGAAAAATAAAACTCATCAAGAAATAATTATTTTTAACAAAACCACATGTGGCGCACAATTATTGGCACCCCTGCATTTAATACTTTGCCCAACCTCCCTTTGCCAATAAAACAGCACAGAGTCTTCTCCTGTAACATTTTATAAGGTTGGAGAATACAGACCAGGGCATTTGAGGCCAATCCTCTTTACAGAATCTCTCCAGGTCGTCCAGGGTCCAATGTCCTCTCTCCACTCTCCTCGTTAGCTCACCCCACAGGTTATCTATGGGGTTCAGGTCAGGGGACTGAGATGGCCATGGGAAAAGCATGATTTCGTGTTCAGTAAACCATTTTTGTGTTGATCTGGACATATGTTTTGGATCATTGTCCTGCTGGAAGAACCAATGTTGACCTGGCAGAGGCAGCCAGATTTTGGTTTAAAATGTCCTGGTATCTATGACCCCATGTACCCTAAGGATATTCCCTGGGCCTTTGCAGGAAAAACAGCCCCCCAATATCACAGACCCTCTACCAAACTTAACAGTGGGGGATCAGGTTATTTTCAGTAAGTGTTTGTTGCCAAAAGGCTTAATTTTTGTTTCATCTGAACATCGTTCCAAAATCCAAGTCCCAGTAGTATTTCACAAACTCCAGGCGATGGCGTTTGTCATAAAAAAAGGCTTTTTTTCCTGGCATGCCTTGCAAATAATCTATTGTCATGGAGGTGGCGTCTGATGGTAGTTTTGGAGACCTCATGACCCAAAGATGTTATGTTTCTCTGTTACTCTCCAACAGCGATCCTTGGGGATTTGTTCTCCTCGCTGTTCATGGGGGCAAAATAAACTTGGGTCCTCTTCCAAGCAATTCCGGTTGGTTGGAATGAGATGGCCTTTGTGTCACCTCATATTTATACCCAAGTGAAACAGCAAGTCATGGAAAAGTTTGAAAGTTTCTAAACACTTCTAAAACATAAATGAAAAGATGCTTCAGGTACATTTAGTTTCTAAGAATTTCTAGGGGTGCTAATAATTGTGGCACATGTGGTTTTGTTAAAAAATATTATTTCCTCATTATTTCTTTCCTCAGAATAAATGTACTTAAATTAAAGGTTGGATTTTTTCCAAATGTCTAATTCACCAAGTCCTTTTCACTCATCTTTCCCAGGGCTGCCAGTAATTGTGGAGGGGATTGTATTTTGTTGGACTTGAGTGCTGGTTGCAGTACCACCGGGTGGCTTTTAATGTATGCTTTTTTTATCGACAGGAAATGAGACTGTTTTATGGGTTCTTTTTTCCTTTCTTTTTTTTTTACCAGAGTGTTTCTAATCCTACCGCAAAACTCCTTTAAACTGATGAGGGCTTGTCACAGGACAGACAGAGGCCTCCAGTGCACTTAGTTGTGGTGTCCGTCTGGTTCGTGCCGTCAGTCTGTCACTGCACGTTTTGCACTGTCAGTGCTCGGGGGGGCGGTGGGGCGGTGGGGAGGTTGGAGTGGAAAAAAGGAAGTGCATTTCTCTCTGTCTTTTACACAGAGTGAAAAAAAAAAAAAAAACTAGCTGCCTGTACTATTTGTGGAAACAACAATCCCAATAGCAGACTCACCTTTCAATTCATGCACAGCAGCACTGTTTTGATACGGACCAGATTCCAACCCACTCTCTGTTTGGCTTGCTTTAGACTCCCTAGACTCAGGGCTTGCTGGTTTCAATAAAGACGATTAAGCATAAAATCTCTCTCCTCTCTCCCATCACTGTTCCACGTCCAGTGAACAAACATCCGAACAGTAAAATATTCCCTGGCATTTGTTGGCCTGATTCAAATCCTAGTTATTGTTCCATTTTTACGCACCTCATTAGGCATGAGCAGACCATGGCAGTGTTGTGATGCAGAGCAGACCAAACATAGGTTATTTACTTATTATTAGGTTATTTATGCAGCTTCAAGGATAACGATGTTGCTTATTTAGTTTATATGCATGCAATTTAAATTCATCAGCTATACGGCAATTGAAATGTTACTTGTCGGTGAGCAGGCAGGGGTCATTCCGTCGACTAGGCATGCAAAGCCACAGCACAGCGTCAGCCCTGTTACTGCAGTAGCTGCAGAATAACAGCAGCAACATTAATATTAATACACCAGAATTTGTAACATCATGAACAATTATTATGTATTACTGTAGGACAATGTTGGCATGTATGACTCCTGACATCATTATTGGACTAGCACAACGGGGATATTTTTACTTAAAAGCCAATATCCATAATGAATGCGTTATGAATGAACAGCTGTCAGTAGTTAGCATGCTACTAAAGGGACTCCAATGTTGTCATGTTCCAAACCTTCTTCCAATTGCGTTCACAGGCAGGATATGCCAGTTTGGTCTATATAAAGCTCTGTAGACACAATAGAGGATAATAGAGAATAAAGCTGGCATGGCTGGTTTGGGTAAAGGCCCTGCTTAACAAACACAGACACACCCAATAAATACAGACACACATATATTACAGGCACACACATCAACTGCCTCTCAATTCACTAGACAGCCATTAACATAAATCTGTAGTGTTTTTCAATGCTAACATCCAAAATCAAACATTATTTAGTTACCTTACTTGAAACATACTTGATTGTGTTTCTCAGAGAACACTGAAGATGTTCAAGCTGTGAATCTTGTTTTTTCTCTCACTGCCAGTGGCAACAACCTTTTAAAAAGCCAATTAGTCAGTCATTTAAATAGCCATCATTCACAAATGGCCTTAGAAGAAAGATTCAGTAATCAACCGAATAATGAACTTCAGCACGACATCAATAGTTCTGCCATGCTCCGCCTTCATAGAATATCTAGCTGGAGGATAGCTCCTGCACTCACCTCACTCTACGGGAGTTGGATTTCAATCTTTTACTGAACAGCACAAAGATAATAGATGTTAGACCTTGCTAGTTTTTGTCTGTTTTTCATTAAAGTGTGATGTCTTGACGAGTAGTACATGATGAGGCAGAGTGCAATCTGACTGAAACACCCGCCGCCATTATCCCCGTCAATTTGCATCTTGCTTTCCTGAGCAGTACCTCTTCCTGCAGGCAATCAGGAGTGTGATAAAAGCTCCCAGACACCGAGATGGTCTAAGTCTAATGGCGCTCATTCACAGCCAGCCGAACCCATCAGGAAGAGGCATTAGGTAGCCTATGAGCCCGTAACAGGCCAGACAGACAGAACAGCCAAGACAGAACAGCGTGACACAGACTCAATGCACAAATCCAGTAGCCTACAACATTTACAACTAAGAATTCGTTAAATCTTTATAGTTCTAATATGCTGTGCTAATTTGTTTCAACTCAAAATTCTGTTGCTGACCATTGAAGAGTCTTTAAATGAACAATGTCTGTAATAGTTTTGAAATAAACATGTCTGGATCATAAAAGGTATTATAACACTACGAATTACTCAGACCAACAACAGAATTGGATTGTAGTGTCCTGTTTGTGCTAAAGACAAAAAGAGGCAATGACATCACCACGGTTTTAATTTGTTGTATGCAGTCGTAACTTGCAGTTTTAAGTTGTAGTGTGATAAAAAATGAAACAAATTGAAAGCAGAGCCAAGAGCCAAACAAATATTAGATCAAAAGTGATGGGTGTGAACACTGGTGTTTTGTATGATTGAACTTTGGATACATTCGTTGACTTTTGCTTCATCTGAAACATAACCTGGCAACCCAACGGCACTGTTGGAAATACAGTGTGTGCCAAACTAGAAGACTACTTAAAATACTTCAATGACTTCTAATGCTTGTTGCTTGCAAAACTGTCTGTTGAACATGAAATTGACAGGAAATAGGACAAAAGTGTAATGGTCTAGAATTACAGACTGCGCGTTTATCAAGGAAATAACCTTTAAAAAGACCTTCATTGTTCTCTCTAAAGTCAGCTACTGTGGATCCTGTTTTGTAGTTAAAGCAATATGGTTTTTGATGTAGATGAAGGTGTAAGCAACATGCAGTTTTTCAATAATCAGTGAATGTCTAACACAAATCTTCAAAGTAAATCTACATAGTTTTTTTTTTCACAGAAAAAAAAATGAAACATTCTTGGAAGCACATTTCTGCATACACCATTACATCCCAGTCAGGTGCAAGATTGTACATAATTCTACTGAGGAGAAAACTGATTGCCATGTGGTTTCTGCTGTGCAGAAAAGGATCCTAAACATGACCTAATTGATATCTCCAAGCACCTGTCGTTCCATCATGTCTCTCCAAACCATCAGCCCTTCGTCTGTTTGAAAGAAACTCACACACACACACACACAATCTTATACAGAATGGCTCTATTTTTTTAATGAGCAGATTCCATGTCGCATTTCATAAATAGGCATAGAAGTCCTATATGGCAGATATTCACAGACCATTCTCTGGCAAAAGGAATGTACGTTTGGAAAGATTAAACAACAAAACCACAAACCACCAAAGCCCTCAAATAAAATGAAATAAAAACAGGAAGTGATTTGAGTAACCCATGTTTGATGTTGTGGTTTGTGAATGGCTCATGGCATACCTTCAATACATTTATCTTTTAACATGTACATTTAAAGCAATAATCAGTAAAGCAAACCCCTTTTATTTATCTGTCCATTTCTGAGATTCATACCAGCATGTAAACTTTAAGGTATGTCACTGAGTACACGAGATGAATAAAAATGACGAAGCCTCAGTTGCCACCCATAGAAAACAGCATTGATCATGACTTATTACTTACCATACAAGCCATTTATCAATTAGATCATGTGGATGATTTGTTGACAAACCTATTTTTCTGCAATTTCAGGACAAAGAAAACAAAAGAAAACCAATGATGTCATTTGAATTCTGCTGACATCTTCCCTTCTCACATAACCAACATAACAATAAAAAAAAATACGACAAACAAAAACACAGGGTGCACCCACCAGGACATTTGGCAGCTCATTCGCCTGATTGATCTCCATCCTCCCCTGCCGTTACCACGGGAACATAAATGGCAAGAAACAAGCAGAAAACGTTTCACCTGCCCTGCAAGTGGGTTAACAGACATCCCACATGCCATACGTCTACAGCGAAGTGAACAGTGACCCTTTAAAAGCAGTCATCCCTCCATTCAGAGATTAAAGGGGAGCAGGGGCATTTACTGACCATTCAACCCAAGCTTCTGGTTAGCCTCTGACAGCTCCGATTGGCACCGTCCCTTTAAATCTGATTGATGAGGGTGAAACGATCAACCCAACTGGCCAATCAACAAAGGCTGAAGGCGGACCATTCAAGGGACTTTTTTTTATTTGGCTCATTGCTGAGTTGAAGTAGTTTTCTTGTAACTTTCATGAATAGGTTCAACTTAAAGAAAATGTTAAGGACCTGCAGAATGACACTACACATCCTGTCATATATATATATCCATTTATTTATCCGTACCCTGGGAAGTTAACTCACCAAGCTTAAGACCACAAGGTTCTGTGTTGACTCCCATGGAAATGTGTGGTATTGAACCAAACAAGGTTATGAAACTATGGCAACAGTAATGTGTCAAAACAACCACAAAACAAAAAGGAAGTTCCCCGTCACAATAGGAATACTTGTACACCTCATATACTGCTCTTAGCATGAACTTGACATATAAAATAAAAACAACAACAAAAATAACAAGGATAAAAAATAAAAACGTATAAAATCTATGTATATATACACACACAAACACCGGTATTAATATAAATTAAAAAAAAATATATAAACACACCGGTATTCAACAATATACTTGGCCACCTTCAACTGCACTCGCATTACTTGGGTACTTAACCTTCATAACAGATGCAAATGATGAAATGAACCATCCCCAATGCATTACAATGAACAGCAGGGGACTCTTCCACCACCATTTTGGGTCATTTTGGGCCGCGTGTCCTGAACAGTTCAGGTGGCTTGAGTTTAAAAATGAATAAGAGGCAACAACTCTTATACTGGCAACCACTGACAGCCACTCCTCACTGAACAGAACCATACAAAACTAAAATGATGGCAACAGAGCGGACACTGAGAGCTAGGATAACAGAGAGCGGAGACATGGTGAGGGTAAAGACACATGGGAAGACAAGTGAGCCCGCGTCAGACCAACAAGGGTGGCTAACACACTCAAAACCAAAGGAGTCCCTGAAAGTGCCCCACACATGCGCACGCACACACACACAAACACGCACGCACGCACGCACGCACACGCACGCACACAGACACACACACTTTTCAACTGATGTCATGCCTTTATACATTACCCCAAGAAATATCACAGACACCTTGATAAAAGCTCTATTGAAGACTTGTGGACTCCTTAAAGAGCCCACTAGAGTCAGTGTTCGTATGTGTGAGTGAGTGTGTGTGTGTGTTTGTGTGCGGAGACTCAGCAGCAGCTTCATCTTTTTATCACCATGGCAATCACAAGCCGCTCAGGAGTTGTGTGCTAGGTGTCGTGCAGCCTTGGTCGGCTAGAGGAAACTACACCTAATGGTTACGCAGGTGCAGGCCACAGATATACACCCTTCCTTTGTGCTTCCCTTTGTGCACAACATTTTCAATTCTCAGTCCACAACCAAACACACTGTACGAAACAAACATGGACATACATACACATGTACGTCTACGAACACACACACACACACACACACACACACACACACACACACACACACACACACACACACTGAGCCTCAGCAATAGATCATGGTCTTGTCCTCCTTGCCACATTTGGGCCGAAGGACCAATCATGGACCCGACAGAGTCCTGATTACCCGTTTAGCACACAGAAGAGTCCAGTTCCTCTAGATAACCCATCCTCTGCTTCTCCTTCTGCCTCTGGAGTAGATGGGGTGCCTGGCAACCAACCATGGCAACGCTTGAGTAGTCTGGACCACCTTGTCCTCCAAGTATAAAAACAAAGCTAGCCTAAAAAGCGCCATTACAACAATCTCCATACATTCATTGAGCCTTGGTTGAGCTAGTGTGGAACATTACCTCAGAGAAAGAGAAAACCAGCCCTTTTTTTGTGTAAAGGAATGACTGTAAGGCAACAGTGTCCATGCAACAACAATCATCAGCTCTGGGCCTCGTGTCCGCAGAGAAGAACTTCCCAGAATGCAACACTCTAGTGTCCCTGTGTGCAGCGCATTTGTACCAGACACAGATTGTATGCATGCACAGGTATATGAGAATATAGATAGAGATAGAGAGAGAGAGAGAGAGAGAGGAAGAGAAAGTATACATATGTCGTACATACATGGATGCGAACATGTTTAAGTGGCCAACTGCCTTACACCACACAAACATTTCCAGAGCTGCGCCAATACGATTGCGTTCCTTCACAAACACTAAGAACATATTAAAAAAGGACAAATGCAACAAAGAGTTCAAGAGGTCATCTTTGTGTGGCAGTCTTCCTGACCTGTTTCAGAATATATACTGTATATATATGTGTGTGTGTGTGTGTGTGTGTGTGTGTGTGTGCCCATGCCTGCTGTGCACACTGGGGTCTATAATGCGTGTAGAGATTATATAAGAGACAGAAAATGTCTCAATGCGCCTCAGTATTGCTGGCATGTAAGCATGTGTGTATGTATGTGAGTGTGAGTGTTTGTGAGAGAGAACAAATTTCAGTGTATCTTGATGTGAGTGGTTTGTGTGCGTGTGTCGTCTCTGAGCAATGGAATGCAAGCAAAGCTTGTGATTTGAGTGTGTGTTTGTGTGTGTGTGTGTGTGTGTGTGTGTGTGTGTGTGTGTGTGTGTGTGAGAAATGCCATCTCAGAGCGCCTTGGTGCTGGAGGTGTGAGTTTGTGTGTGAGAGAAATGTTGTCGCAGAGTGCCTTGGCACGGGTAGTGTGTGTGTGTGTGTGTGTGTGTGTGTGTGTGTGTGTGAGAGAGAGAGAGGTCCCGTCTCAGAGCGCCTTGGCGCTGGTGGTGTGTGTGGTGTGGGACACAGGCTTCTGGGGGTAGCGGCTGTAGTAGTAGACCTGGAAGAGGATGGCCACGTCCACACACACCTGGAGCAGGCCGCAGGTCCAGAACTGCACCGGGGCCTCCGTCAACAGGAAGTAGCCCGTCTTAAAGGTGTCCCCGCTTGTCCACATCAGCACCATCTTAATGCTGCAGAGAGACAGACAAACACAGGGACGTCAGGGAGACAGGCACCATCTTAATGCTGCAGAGAGACAGACAAACACAAGGACGTCAGGGAGACAGGCACCATCTTAATGCTGCAGAGAGACAGACAAACACAGGGACGTCAGGGAGACAGGCACCATCTTAATGCTGCAGAGAGACAGACAAACACAGGGACGTCAGGGAGACAGGCACAGCTGTCCCCAATGTCACCCAAGTCCTTCTGGACAGGATGAAGATGTCCTTGTTAGTAGCCACTATGACATGTGTATGCAATATGTAGAAATGTAAACATAAAATATTGCAAAACATTGAGAAAGGACAGATATGGTCAAAAGTGTCATTCTAATATTTACAAACTTCTTACAAACTTTACAAGCCTCAGTACACATATTCTTCTAAATATTACTTTGTTACTACCGTATTGCACCTTATTTTTTTACAATGGTCATCGCCCGTCCTGAAACATAACTTTCCTACGGTGACAGGCCTATTTTGCAGGACTTGATGTGGCTAACTTGTCCACCGTGGAGTTAAATTTGGAGTCTAACGAGACACATTGGGGACAAAGTGACAGCATTTCTCCTCCTGCAGAGGAAAACAAAGCGGGGAGACGGCGAAGAGTGGAGCGGCGCTTGATGCCGGCGCAGAGGCCAGGGAAGTACCTGCGCTTTGTCTGGCACAGCATGTGGAGGTGGAGGTGGCACTCAAACAGGCCTCTAAAAGGTGCTAATGAGGAGCGCAATGTCAAGAGTCCTGACAGCAAAGAGAGAAGGAGGGAGGGAGGGAGAGAGAGAGAAGGGGAGTGAGAGAGAGAACAGGAGCGGGGGAGAGATAGAAGGGGAGGGAGGGAGAGAGAGAGAAAGACAGAAGGGGAGGGAGGGAGAGAGAGATATAGAAGGGAGAGAAGGGGAGAAGGGAGAGAAGGGGAGGGAGAGAGAGAGGGAGAGAGAGATAGAGAAGGGAGAGAAGGGGAGAAGGGAGAGAAGGGGAGGGAGAGAGAGGGAGAGAGAGATAGAGAAGGGAGAGAAGGGGAGAAGGGAGAGAAGGGGAGGGAGAGAGAGAGGGAGATAGAGATAGAGAAGGGAGAGAAGGGGAGAAGGGAGAGAAGGGGAGGGAGAGAGAGACAGCCAGAGAGGGAGACTGGATCAGAAACTCATCAAGTTGGAGTTTCCTGATACCTATTCAGCACCCCTCACTGCCCACAAAAAAAAACCTCTGGCTGTCAGCTCCAGCTCCAACCAGCTCTTCAGGAGAGTCTGCCAAGTGGATGAGCATGGCGCTAGCTGGCTAATCAGTTAGCTATTGTGGATGCAAGGCCTTTTTGTCAGGTAAAAGTGGGGGGAAGTCACAGAGGTAAGTCTGGGGCTGTTCAGTACAAATAGCATTGTTTGCTTAGATTAGATTGCTTTAAAAGTTATCTGGTCCAGTCAGCTACAGAGACCACATCATAAAAGTGTGGGTGTGCTTGAGTGAGTAGAGAGAGAGAGAGAGAGAGAGAGAGAGAGAGAGAGAGAGAAAGAGAGAAAAAGAGAAAAAAGAAAGAGAGAGAGCGAGAGAGAGAGAGAGAGAGAGAAAGTGAGAGTGAGAGAGTGAGAAAGAGAGAAAAATGTAGAGTTCATACAAGAGACCAAGAGAACAAACTCTGAGCTGACAGCACCCTCCTCTCTGTGCTACAGTAACTCAGCAACTCATGGGGTTTTTCCAGTGGCACTTTTGGCTGTTTGAAGGGGAAAACGGCACCAGAGCTGAGTGAGTTTGGTGGCTCTCTGTGCCACCGGCTGCTTCACACACTGCTGCGCTGCTGCCCTGAGGCAAATGTCAGTGAAAATTGGTCTCTAAAATCTGGAGATTTGGGAGTCTGTATTTTTTTTAGCCCCCGAAACTGGCACCTTTCTAGTCGCATTCGACTGTGCACATGATGTCATTTTGAACACATTTCTGCTCTGTTCGGAAATGTGATTATAGAGCAGACCGGTGTTTTTATTCTCTATGACGTTGTTTAAATGGCAGTTAAATTATTCACAGCTGCCATTTGCCTATTGACATCCAGGGGACCTTTTTCCAATTTTTTTCTGTCAACAAATGAGCCCAGTTAACAATATATAGAGTCCAGGCAGTGGCACCTCAATAAATATTTCATGGAGGTAATCATTGGAGGAATATTCTCAACAGACTTTTCTATGGAAGAATGTAAGCGTGTGTAGAGGGGAACATGATGTCTGATGTGTACCAGCGCAGGGTTTTAAATTAAACATGGGGGCAGGAACAGTGGGAATCCCTAAGGAAGTCTGACAAAGAGCACACAAAATCACAACCACCACTGTCACAACCATAGGTTGATTTTCAACCAGCTTTGTTTTTTTGCCTTTAAATGAAGCATTCGTTTGATGAGGGAATGGAGCGGTCTACAGCACTGACAGGAAGCTAGATAACGGGGGACGCTGTGCACTCCAGAGCGCAAGGAGGGTTTGCTGGACACGGCTGTTTCTATGGTGACAATTACACAGCGTAGACGACAACAACAACAAAAATTCTCTCGCCCGTCATGGCACCGCGGTCAGCGCTTTGAGGCATGCTGGCATTTACCAGACACGCTGACGGTTGCTCTGGAGACCGCTGCACCATGACAACCGAGCCAATTGCAGGGAGCCAAGGACAAGTGTTAAATCAAATACCTCTCACTACTGGCATCATTGATGGGCCACTAAACACATCTCATCCTACTAAAGACAAAGCTAGTGGGCTACCTGAAGTACAAATGACACAAGAGTGAGTCTCTCCAGTACATGACTGACCTGTAGTCTAGGGGGGCCAGGAGAGGGCAGATGCTGATGCTGATGCTGATGCTGCAGAGCGCTGCTTTACAGGTCTAAATGTCAAGGTGTAAGAGTGGCCCTTGACATTCTTTATCTCTCTATTCCTCTCTCTCTGGCTCACACAGCTACGCACGCACACACAGTTACACACACACACAAACACACAGCTTCACACACAGACACACACACCTACACACACAGTTACACACACACACACACACAAACACACAGCTTCACACACAGACACACCTACACATTCAGCTACACACACACACAGCTACACACACACACCTGAGTGGAGGTGGAGGTGCCCACTACATCAGACACACAGAGTATAACGACAGCGGAACCCCCTGAGCTCACGTTTCAACATTCAGTTTGGAGACTGGGGAACGGAGCTATACATGGCAAACTAAATAAAGAGAACCAACAGGGTGCTTTGCCAATCCTCACCTCGTCTCTCACACACACACACACACACACACACACACACACACACACACACACACACACACACACACACACACACACACACACACACACACACACACACACACACACACACACACACACACACACACACACACACACACCCCCCTTCCCCCAGAACTGAATCAATGTTTTTTTCTCACTGTGTATGGAATAATGAGCAGGTGAGTGGCTGAGGACATAAGCGGCTCTTTGATTGGCTGCTCGGGTCTGTTTTGATTACGCAGGCAGCTCAGGGGTCACGGCCAGACACTGCTGGATCAGATCATGCTCCCGCGCTTATTCCTCCCATCACTCTAACCTACAAACACACTCACACTAGTCTCTCACACACACACACCTCACCTACAAACACACTCACACTAGTCTCTCACTCACACACACACACACACCTCACCTACAAACACACTCACACTACACTACACTCTCACCCACACACACACACACACACACGTTACACACTCTCACACATGTGGATGACACTCGCAAATTATTACAAACAGACACACATGTCCTCTCACTCACAGACCCTCACACACACACACACCCCTAGAAAATCTGTAGCGCTACCATCAACAAACGACAAACGAAGCAGACAAACGAAGCCAATCTAATAGAGCCTGCTCATCACTCCTCTGCGCTCTCAAAGACATGTTTTTGTCTGGAAGTAAACATTTCACTGCAGCCTCACAAGGTTGTCAATTGCCAGTCGGCTGAATCTGTGAAGGCAATTCCACCCATCTGACACCTAGCGTGTTAGCGCACCTGAGGAAGCCTGTCTACGGCGCCCGAGCATGAAGCTTCACCCTCTGCCAGGCTGTCTGGCGCTCACGCCAACAGTGGATAGATGACACATAGCTATTTGAACGGAAACCAACAGCATTGTTTTATTACACATACACATCTCTTCCTGCAGATGCAGATGCTGACCAGATGTATAGGACATAAATTAAGCAGCGTGACAGAGCATGTGTGCTTACGGCCATCAACTACGACCGCAGCCTAAATAAGGCCTGGGGCTGTTGGTAGTGGCTGCCCGCAGTGCAACCCAAACTCACACACTGAGCCTTTTAAGGACTGCAGCAGGGGCGACTGTGATGCGGTGATTGTGATTCACAGGTGGCCCAGAAAAAGATCCCTTTGATCTGATGGCAACAGTAACCACGGCAAACACTCCGCTCCAAATTCAGCGCCACTCCCGCCTCCGGCGGACGACTGGAGCCACGACCTCGGCAGGATGGAAAATGATTTGTCTTTTAACGAATGAGATGCTATCTGGAGAGCGTCCTAACAAACGTAAGTCTTCTTACCTTAAACGCCTCTCTGAGGTACAGTAAGTGGCTCATTAGGGGTGGAAAGAGCGTCCCTAAATCTGTTGATACAGATCGAACTTCTGAGGCATCCCAAGTCATGTTTGCCTAACAGTTAAACTGCAGTGATGATGTCTGCAGCAGAATGAAAGTGTGTGTGTGTGTGTGTGTGTGTGTCTGTGTGCGAGTGAGTGAGAGAATATGTGTGTCTGTTTGTAATAATTTGCGAGTGTCATCCACACACACACACACACACACACACACACACACACACACACACACACACACACACACACACACACACACACAGTCACACACACACAGGCTCTAAGACTGCCGGGGGTAAGACGTGGTAAGCTCATCTCATGCCCTTTTCCCACGCAGTGCCTCCTGGACCCACTGAGAGCAGAGGAAGACAGCTGAAGATGAACCCCCACATTTGCATCTCCCTGCTAGGGGTAATTCCTTATTCCTCATCTCCCTGCTAGGGGCTATTCCTTATTGGCTTGGCAGGTGCTCATACAGAGCCAGAGGGGTCTTCTTAATGAGCCAATTACAAATCAGTAGTGGAAACAGAAATACAAGATACAAGAATGTAAATATGGGAAAAAAGATAATTCAATTCCAACATTTAAGTCACTTTAACACCCACCCAAATATACACACCACTGCATTCCCAACACAGACACACACACACACTGCATTCCCAACACAGACACACACACACACGCATTCCCAACACAGACACACACACACACGCATTCCCAACACAGACACACACACACACGCATTCCCTCTCCCTGCCTTCCACTCTGAGAATAAAAAGTGTTTTGGCATTATAGGTAAAATCACTCTCCCAAAGATTTGGTTCAAAACTACACAACAGAAAGTAATACACAGTAAGAAAAACGCACGCACACACACACACACACACACACACACGCACACGCGCACACACACACACACACACACGCTGAAAGAAACCAAGCATTCCTCCTGCACATCAGAGCAAACCCACGCTGGCACCCATGCTGCCAGTGCTCCTTATCTCTTACAGCTGGCATCACCCCAGTAGCCCCTGCTCCTGTGCCATCCACTCAGCTGGCAGCACACACACACAAACACACACACACAAACACAAATACACACAGTCTCAAGTCCCTATACAGTGAAATGAGACGCCCTACACAAACCCACCTACACACAGAAGTATGAAAACACACATACATACACACAGCACAGACCCATACACTCAGTTAGGAGGCCACACATGACAGCCTCAAGGTGTGTGTGTGTGTGTGTGTGTGTGTGTGTGTGTGTGTGTGTGTGTGTGTGTGTGTGTGTGTGTGTGTGCAGACTGTTTGTAGGGGTGTGTGTATGTACGTGTGTGTATCTCCAGACTGTTTGTAGGGGTGTGTGAGTGTGTGTGTGAGAAACACACTTAACTCACTGTGACGGAGATCTCCTCCACATGTACGCACAACAACAAACACACACAGAACCAACCACACACACTGACACACAACCACTCAAACACACACACACACACACACACACACACACTCACAATCATACCTCGCACCATCCCACACACCCACCAACTAATCCACTCGAACGGGCACATGACATCCTCAGCGCCTCTGATCCACATCCATGACCACTCCCCTTCTGTTCTCCACCGCCTGCCGATTCTTATCGGGCAAACACACTAAATCAAGAGGTGCTTCAAAGCGGATTCATCCTGACAAGCATCCATGCTGAGGGTCGAGCTCCCGCCCCAGTCTAGCACCTCTCCCTGTGAGGGGGGGGGGGGGGCGCCATGCTTTGGAGCAATTACACAGAGCTGTCACTGGGCCGCGTAGTCGTGGCAACAGCCCCATGGAAACGGGCAGAGCAGGAAGCCCCGACAGCCAAACACGGGGGAGGGATCTCATCACTACTACAACAAAAGCTTATTTACATATTCTCCCACTGCGGCTCGAACCCGACACTTGAGGCAAACTTCCTCAGAGAGGAGAGAGGTGGAGATGGGAGACGGTTAGCGAGGGGAGAGGAGGAGAGAGAGAGAGAAAGGAGAGGAAAGGAGAGGAGAAGAGAGAAAGAGAGGAGAGGAGAAGAGGAGAGAGAGAGACTAAGCATGAAAGAGAGGAGACACAGAGAGTCAGAGAGCGAGAGAAAGCAAGAGAGGCAAAGAGAGCAAAGAACAGGGGGGAAAAAAGAGGAGAAAAATAGAAAAAAAAACATGGTGTACCATTTCATTGCAGTAAATTAATTGAGCTGCCACTAGCAGCCGTCATGCTGGTGAATATTAGAACACATTACAGCCTTTTCTTCTGCTGTAATTAGGACCGGTTTAAACTGTCAGCCAAAAGCAGCGGTCACACTGAAATTTAACGGAAAAACAAATTCACTTGATAACTGTTTATTAAAATGACCACAACACAAAGAGTAATTTGTTGTTACTTGACAGTCAGAAATGGGGTTTTATAACTTTTAAGTTTTATGACTATTTTCACAATCACTGCACTGCACTTTCAGTAACAGGACTTAAAGGGTAATATTAATTTGTACTTTATCCAAGGACTTAAAGGTTAATATTAATTTGTACTTTATCCAACCGAGGCTCTATTGAGAGCCTAAAAAAATCAGTGTGCGTGCGTGCGTGCGTGTGCGTGCGACAGCATAACATTTTTGAAAGGAGAGCTGAGAAAGCTCTTTGCAATGTAACACATTTACGGTAACCTATTTCCTAGACATTTTCTGTGACATTTACCTCTAGTCAAACAGCTGGTGCGAAGTCAGGTAAAAGAAACTTTTTTTTAAAATAGCGATCTAATTTACTCGGTACTACATTTTAAAAGGAAATGTGAACAAAAAGTTCTTATTAATTCTTTTCCTATCAAGGAAGCAATATTTCCTTCCTACTTTGTGCACAGATGCTAAATCTCAAGAAGCTTATGGAAATGAAGCTAAATGCGAAGGCCACTGGGTTCCTCCCAACATGGCTCTCCTTGGCCCTGACTGCAGTTGAAATTGTCTTTTTTACATAGAAAGGTTCCTAACTGAGTGTTGTAAGTGGCAGCCATTATTACATTATTTTAGCACAGCGGTTATCTTTTCGTAAGGGCTCATCAATTCCCTTTCACACCTTTTTTGAAAAGTCGTTAGGAAAAGTCATAGGACAGATTCGACCGCAGTCCCCGTTTGATCATGCAGAAATTACTTTTGGGTAATGGTGGTGACCTCCTGTAGTATCTGCAGCGCACTGACTCCCCTTTGGCTTTCAGCACATTAAACTGCCTCCATTAGCCATACAGACATTACAGCATAACTAAAGCAATGGTCATATTTATTATCTTCATTACCATACTAATCTACATAATATCCTTTGTACCCACAACATTAGCGCATTTCCTCACTATATGATGCAGTTATAACTACCCTAGGTCTTTAGTATGCTTATTCCACACTGACAACATGCACTGTAGGTCATAGCCATTCATTATCGTAACGGTGTTAATTATCGGACGGCGTGTGTTATCGGCAAACGTTCGCGTTGTCATGTCAATCCATTATTAAACTGAAGTTATAGATTGTTAATCCATTATTAAACTTAGCATTTTGATTGTTTAACAGAATGGTCGATGTTTGACACTGTCCGATAACTGACATAGCTATGCTAGTGTTATTTCAATGAGTGAAAAAAGACATTAATGATTTCCATCTCTCTAGTCTTTAGTCACAATTAAGAGTAAAACGGCACAAACCCACTACCGCCCAAGCTGCTGAGGAGGTCAAGGACAGGCGGTGTGTGTGTGTGGTCTAGTGAGCGTGTCGATACACTCGTCTTTACGCTGATGGATCGCTCAGACACACTCCGGAGCACTCCGCAAGCCACTCGGTCTCCGCGCACGGCGCCATCGACTGCTAAACGCAGAACACAAATCTTTCAAAGGCGCGTCGGGAGGGAGGGACGGAGCACGCGAGGTAAGTCCCCGGGATCTTTTCAGACACAGGAACATCTGCTCTGATCTTCAGATGGAAGCATGGATAATTACAGCAGGGCGGGGGGGGGGGGGGGGGTGTTGGAGTGGAGGGGGGGCACTTGGCCCTTTTTGAGTCTTCATTAAAGCACAGGAGAAGGAGGGGAAGAGCTGAGGGGCGTGGGAGTTCAGCTGAAAGCTCAAAAAGCCTACGGGACAGGAGCAAGGGAGCACACTCCACTACACAACACACAGCATCAGCAGAAGTGTGTGTGTGTGTGTGTGTGTGTGTGTGTGTGTGTGTGTGTGTGTCCTACCTAGCCCTGTATGAGGTGATAGCTCAGATACCGGATCTCAGGGGTTCCGTGTGAGCAAGTTTAAGTTGTTCTGTATGTATGGGTTCTGTTCTGTTCTGTTCTGTTCTGTTCCTTGTATTGGTGTATGCCTAGACTGAACCAAGACGCATGCATGACCCACCTCATGCCTTCTGTGGATTTGTTCTGGTAGTTGCAGTAGAGTTGCGGCGTGCCCAGCATGGCCTCCGTGAACACCGCCAGGAAGCCCAGGCTCTCCACGAACAGGTCCGAGTCCAGCAGCAGGTACGTGACGTAGGCCGCCATGGCTGTGAAGGCCAGCACGCACTGCAGGTAGTCCACGAAGCGACTCCACGACCAGAAGTAGCCCCACTCAAAGTCTGAGACAAGAGGGAGTAGGTGAGAGAGTTAGCCATGCTAATGTATTTATGCTATACAAGAGGGAGTAGGTGAGAGAGTTAGCCATGCTAATGTATTTATGTTGTACACATCCACACATAACACACACAACCGTATGGCTCAGTGTTATGGATGAGCGTGTGTAGGGGATGCATGGATGTACATGAGGATGAAGAGAAAAATGATTGGCTTTCCAGTTTCTACGAAAGACTACGGTACCCCAACAGGTGTTTGACATGATTTAGTTCAACTCAGCAATAACAATTAACTCTTTACAGACACCACAACATAAAAACTCCAGAGAAGTAGATCATTTCACCCGGATACCTTGGTCCTTGCTGTGACAAACAACCACATACTCATGCCATGGCATGTGGCATCACTATGACGACCAGCTATACTGAGGGGGAACTGCAGTGGAAAACAAAGTACCTGGTGCCAAAAGCGGGTAGAGTTGAGCAACTACTATGTAGTGGAAATAAAGCTTATAGGAGTAATTGAGTACAAGTCCAGAATACTTAATCTGATAGCACTCTGATTACCAGCTTGGCCAGGCGAGACAGCTGCAGGCGAGACAGGTGCAGGTGAGAAACGTGGGAAATGACGATGGGAGAGACCCTGACCTGTACTGTGAATGAGCCATCAACAGGTTATAAAGGGCAGAGCTAGAAGGGGATAAGCCACTTAAATCAGAGTTGAGGGTTGACATCTGAAAGAGTAATCCACTCTGCCAATTAGACCATCCAGGAACCACAAAGGTTCTGGTGCATTTAATTAAAATGGCACATCGACTTAGTCCTTGTATTCAACCTTGGGTGTACTCAAAAGTTCAAATGAAAGATTGTTTTTTTCGAAGGCGTTCCACCCCTTAATTCCGTCCGGTGGTCAGGAAGTGTGCCCTATTCACCTGCATCTAACGCGGGACTTCATCGGGTCAGCAGTTCCCAACACACAGAGGAAGGGAGAGCGCTGGGTTGAACAGAACCAGAATAATCTACTGAGCCAATTAGCTGTGCTCTTGTGAGCAGAGGGGTTCGCCACAGGCCCCTGCCGTAAGCCCCGGGCCCCCTCTCTCCACCAGAGTCAGGACTAAGTCTCCCAACAGCCGACAGCACGGACACACAGACACTATACACTGGCACACAACACCAAAACCAGCACATCCCGAAATGAGGTTCATATTTGTATACATGAACTACAAAAACAACAATAACTATTTATTTTCTACTGTTTCGAGACTTATGTGGCCTCATCTACGAAAAACGTGTTCTCATACCTACAATTTTGATGCTACAATTCAGCATTTACAAAACGCCAAATTATCATGTGACCGTTCCCCTCTCTGCATACACTGCAGCTGATGTAGCCTATGTAGGCTTATCAAAAGATTGTGATTTTGGTGAAACATGTGTGCTGATGTCCTATTCCAACCCTAACCTTAAGTGATTTCTCTCCACGTTGGTCAGGTTGCACAGATCACAGCGGAAATTCACTATGGACCTACTGTGCAACACATTTGAAGCCATTTGGATTGCCATGGTTTTTGCACTCCCTATAGCTTTTTAGCCTCATTAGTTGCCTGTCAAACTCTAAACAAAGTATTATGAGACAAGCTTTTCTTGATCTTAACTTGCGACCCATGAAGCTTTCGCATACAACGAGATAAATCTGTGATGCGTGTTAAAACACATTGTAAAAGAAATGCCAGTTGCAGAGAGGGGAAATAACTGCTGACTCAGCACTTGTTTGGAAAAAGAGAGAGTGTGAGAGAGCTCAGAACCGCTCTGGCAGAAAATACATTTTACATTGCCTGTGAGGGATCATTTAACTGACTTTGTTTCCGTTCTGTCTTTCATAGGAAAAAAAAAAAAAACAACGGAACAGAAGCCATCATATATTGAAGGATTCTGGGACTGGATGAAAAGTGAAAACAACAGCACAGCGGGGGAGACCCCCACATAACAATACAATCAATCCCCATCCAATCCCATGTTTAATTAAGGGCCTGTCCTATCCCATCACTGAATCTGCCACCCGCCGAGATCCCTGCCTCCTGATCTCAGAGCAGCACTGGGAGCCAAAACAAGACAAGCATGGACTGGAGAGGAAGCGACAAGCAGTATAGAGGAATGGCTGGTTGAAGTTGACTTTTTTTTTATTGTTGTTTTTTATTGTTGTTACTTTCGATTAGTCTGGCATGTTTTATTATCCACAAAGCCATTACCGCTCCTGCGCTCATACTTGAAAGAGCATGTTCATCTTTATAACAGGATGCAGGAACGAAAGACAGAGAGAGGGAGATAAAGAGAGGGGAGAGAGAGATTATGTAACAAACAACAAACAAGAGGGTTGGGAGGGGGGGGGTGCCAAACTTCCTCAATTCAAAATCACATTAGTGAAGAGGGGAAAGTACACTGGGGAAAATTCAATCTTAGCGCTAAGAGGAAAAAGAACTGACACGGCTCTTCTCAAATGAGATTTCAATGCCATCCCAGGCCGCCCTGCGTCTCTCTCCCTGCACCCACTTCAATTAGCTTACACAGGATCATATTTATTTCCCCTCCACGGCGGAAAAAGCGGATATAGCGTTTATTTTTCATTACAAGAATGTTATTTGCATTATGGCAGTTAAAGGGCTCACCCCCATAGAAAGGGGCTTGTGGCTTATGTTGGCGAACAGGAAAGCTGATATGAGGTTTGCAGGAAGAGAAAAGACTACGGGATTTATGACATTTCTCTTACTCCATTTGCTCCCTTTCCTAACTTGAAAACTGTCAAATGTAACATGATTCAAATAAAAAAAATGAATAAATAAAAATACATTTTAAAAAGCCCACCCCCTCCCCATTCTGCTCTCTCGCTTTGAATGAATGGAATGTTGGCATTGTGCGATTCAATGGTTAAAGCAACGATTTTAGAGTACTAATCGCCTCAATCCTCTCTGGTTAAAGTATATCAAACGTGGATTACTAGCGGTGAAGAGTCTGAGTGAGGTTGTTCCAGGATGTCTTCACTCATGGAATGTCTCTTGTCCAATCAGAAATTAATAATTCGACTGGATCTAACTGTGGTATAATTTGTCATTTCACAGAGATAATCACACCTCGGACTCAATCATCCCCTGAAGTGTAGTCATATGGTCGCTTAGTGACATTTCATAAAAGTGCAAAATTAAAATACTGATAGTAAAAGCTACTGGTATTTTGCCTGACATTTCAGACTCTGTTCAAATATGGCTTTTTTTGCTGAGGTTAGCCAAACTAAAATCTGTGTGTGTGTGTGTGCGTGTGTGTCTGCACACACACCTGTGTTAACACACACATGCATTTGGAAAAAGCACCGCGACAGTTATCACATCAAAAGGTAACAACTGACCAGGAATTATTTTGGAAAAAGCAGATCATAGTCACAGCTTCACTACCGTGACAAAACACTGTCAGATCAAACAGAAAAAGACAAATGGGTGGAGGTATATTAAACCAAAACAACTGAACCAGTTCCTGTGTTCTGTGTGCCGAGGTGGCAGAGAGACAGGGATTTAGCCTAATTTGGCATGTTATGGTCACTGCACTCAATGCTCTAGCATCCAAAGCCAGGACCAATATCACTAAAGCCGCATCTATTACCAACAGAAAAGATGTCCCTCATCGTTGCCGCCTCCCTCCAGCATGTACACGTGTACTGACAAACACCCACACGAACACAGAGAGAGAGAGAGAGAGAGAGAGAGAGAGAGAGAGAGAGAGAGGGTAAAGCCACTGAACTGGGGCCTGTTAAACTCATCCTGGGATTTGGGTGCCAGGACTGCGAGTGTAACCATGAGTGATATGGCATGTCATTAACTGGGCTGTGTCTGGACCTCACTGATAACAGCCGGAGCCTAAGGGGGTACAGCACCAACCACCGGTGCCCACACCGGATACACTTATTTTGGCATTTGGGCAAACCCATATACCCCTAGGAGAGTCCACCACAGGCATTGACCAGGCTGGCTGTGAGCTCACAGCTTGCTTCTCAGGTCACCGAACACTGGGCTCCATACAATAGAAGACACTGATGACCAACTGTACTTCTCGTTTGATGTGAAGCAAAATGAGAAGAATCGCTTCTGACTTGGCATAGATATAAAAACCTGAAAACTCTATACTACAAAAAAAAAAACTGGCTACTGAAGATCACAGGATTCTCAAATGTCTACTGATTACTGGAGGCAGTACTTCCACTACACTCCAGGGAATGTAGTCTAAATACTACATTCATAGTGATATATAATTATATACATTATATTATATATAAATATATAATTATCCACTGTAAAATGAGTCACCTGGAACATCGCCTACATCTCCATTCAAATGAGATATTAATGTCAGGGTTGTGGATGTTTACGATCATCTCTCGCCAAAACCCAGAGTACCTGACATCTGCCCTAGATCACACCTGCTGTCCATCAGAACACGCTGTACATTTTCGTTTCGTCGTTAAGGTAACACTACGAGCCGAGGCTCTGGCTACTATGCAGTCCTCCAGGATGGGAGTGCCTTTGTTTGTCTCAGTGAAGAGCACCAGGGTATGAATAACACACAGCAGTTATTCAGTCTTTCCACTCTAATACCAGCAGTGGCTTTAGAGCATGTGTGTGTGTGTGTGTGTGTGTGTGTGTGTGTGTGTGTGTGTGTGTGGTGAGGTGAAATGAAGTGGGGCGATGTTTGTGGTCTTTGTGTTACTAACAATGTGGAACCCTCAGCACCTCTGTGGCATTGCTCTCTTTCTCTCTCCCTCTCCCTCTTTCTGTGTTTCCCTTTGGCTCTCTGCCTCTCTCTCTTTCTCTGTCTCTCCCTCTCTCTCGGTTTCTGTCTCTCCGTGTCTCTCTCTTTGTTAACCCCTGCAGTGTTCAATCCCTGCCAGCGGGTGGCGAGTGGGCACAGACCTGGCACTGCTTTCAAACGGGTCCTCCCCGCTGTGCACTCCTCCCTCCACGCAAGCAGAGTGTGAACACTGTGAGGTGCCCGGTCCAAGCCTCTCCTGAACAGTCAGGTGCCCCCCCACCCCCCGGATCACGCCAACGCCTCATTTAGACTGGGCTGCTACATCTGCACTTAATCTCATTCTACTGGAGTGTGTGCCAGCACATACACACACACACACACACACACACACACACACACAGAATTATGTTGGTATTAAGAAGAAATGCTGTATTCTCTTGTAGTCTCTTCTCTAATAGGTTCTTTACATCCATTCATTTTTAAGGTTTACTGGAAAAAAGCAAAATATTATTTATATTAAAAGGTTTATTCCAGTGACTTCTTCCCTTACTATTCTGTGACACTCAAGGCTTACAAGCAAATTTCTTTCTTGAGGTAGTCAACTTATAGCACACACATATAGCACTTTGAGTGTGACTGTAACTTGGAATCATCCCTTTTCTCTCTCCAATCAGAGCACAGCACATAATCAGGGCACATGTACGAGATTAACGTGATTAAAAGGTCATTATAACCCCTAATTCCATAATAATTCTTTCTAGCCTATTTTAAATCTCATGTTGTGGTTGTGGCAGTCAGAATTGAACGGCCCGATATAACTATTAATAATGCTTTCTGTAAATATTAGATTTTTTAATACATTTTGATTTAAACCTTTCTAATGATGCAAGTATTTGCCACTAATTGACTTTTTTTTTTTCCAATTATGTATACCATCTAGTTTTTAAAGCTTTTTTTAATGATGCTGTACCACTCGGGAAATTCATTAAATATTTTAACATGCATACAACTAGTGCATATCTAAATCCTAAGTATTTATCAATGTGTTTAAGAAGTAACAACATACATTTAAAATATGCATAAAGTATACATTATGTATTATTACACCATTATAACACTTGTTGTGGCACTGATGAAAAATAACTGGTGTGATTTATGGTGAAAATGCACCCAACTAGTATGTCCAGTCCAGTCAGGCCAGTCATGTTTGACCAGAGACACAACAAATGTAACAATGTTAAATTATTTGAACAAATTTAATGAGTCTTACAATAAATGTTTACGATGATGGATGTCATGAATCCTCATGAGTTTAAAATGAAAGAAATGATTTCTATGAAAGACTGAAGTTTCAAAATGGTCATTTCTGAAACACAGCATGAGGGTTAAACAAGGACACAGAATTAAACACCAGTGTCTATCCTGAATGAAACCTATACCTTTACGGTTTGGCATGCCACCTTCAAGACAAACATCCATACTTAACCACTGACTACATCTAAACACAATACCCTTTTCTACCTACTCCAACTTTACATTTAGTCATTTAGCAGACGCTTTCATCCAAAGCGACGTACAAAGGAGAGAACAATCAAGCTACGAGCAATAGAGACCTAGCGTAACAATAAATACTACTTAGTGCAGGAATGTAGGTGCGAGTGAAGTACTTCCTGCCTGCTCACTGTATTCTCTGCCATCCAGGCCACCTAACTGGTGTTTCAAACACCAACACGGGTCGGTGCACTGGTCCATTAACCATTCTAGGGACCACCTCTAGCAAAAACCATGCATCTTCAATGTACAGCATGGTACAGTGGACACGGGCTACTTGTGCCACAGACAATTTGAGACCAGCTCAGCCATTGTAATGCCCAATAAAGGCGGTTGAGGTATGGCTGGGTGAAGCTTAATTCTCCATCAGCTCTGCGGAGCATTTACCACGCCTCAGTGGAGAGCCAGAATCCCGCGCCGGCAAGGTTGGAGCTATAACTGCACACAATGAAGTCTCTTATCGGAGTGCCACCTGACAAGCCTCTCACCCGTCCCGTCATAAAGAGGGTGGAAACGAGAGGGCGAGCGAGCAAGGGGGAGAACGGCGCGGTCATCTTCACAGTTCAATGGCGGTTTGGTTGGCAGGGATTAGTCTGTTATTGTACGGCGGGCTGATAGGTGTTATCTCCTTAAAGATTTCATTGGATCCAGCTAAGCAGTTGCCTGGCTTTCCAAATCAGAAGATTAAGATGTTATCGGACGGGGAAACTCAATTCATATCTCACAGGGGGAGGAGATAAAACACACACACACACACACACACACACACACACACACACACACACACACACACACACACACACACACACACACACACACACACACACACACACACACACACACACACACACACACACACACACACACACACACACACACACACACACACACACACTGTGTGAAAAAATAAACACACAGTGTAACGCCGCACCAGATGGCAGACGAGACAAAAGTCAATTGAAATGCTCCCAAAACACCAAACCAAGGCAGAGGCACATTAGTTTCAATAAACACATTACATTTCTGTCTTCTCCTTCCATCTCTCTCTCCCTCTTCCTCCCTCCCTTTCTCTCTGTCGCTCTCTCGCTCTACACGGCAATCAAACGGTAATTGTGACTAGCACAGTAGACCCGCAGAGATAATGTGGCACAGGCTCCCGGCTATGGGACTGGGAAGGCTGTGTGGTTTGTGTGCGGTAGTGTGTGTGTGTGTGTGGTAGTGTCTGTCGGCAGGGAGGCTGAACAGGTGCTGAGATTTTTGGGACACACCAGCCTACTGGGGCCACCCATTTCTGCCCAGTCTGGAGCTGCAGCACACACAGCCCGCACGCCCGCACGCACGCACGCACGCACGCACACGCACGCACGCACACACGCACACACGCACACACGCACACACGCACACACGCACACACACACACACACACACACACACACACACACACACAAACACACACACACACACACACACACACACACACACACACACACACACACACACACACACACAAACACACACACACACACACACACACACACACACACAACACAAGACCCAACACGTAGGAGAGTGGCGTAGGAGAGTGTGTGTACGCCTGTGTGTATACACATACTTGCGTAGGAGTGTGTGTGTACAGACGTGAGTGTTTCTATCTTAGCGTATGTGGGAACGGGCTAACGGAATGCTAAAGGCACATAAGCAGATGCTAGACAGACAACACAGACTAGCTGATCAGCACATCAATGGACCCAAGAATGGATTACAGCTAAAGACACTTATTCTTCTCCCGAGGCATCTCTTTCTCTGTCAATACAATCTCAATACACACAAACACACACACAAACACACACACATAAAGTTGCAATTAGGGAGACATGACTTTCTGTCAAACCTAATGAGGTAATGCAGGAAGAGGGGAAATCGATTGAAAGGCCGACCCAGCAGGCAACGAACAACCACTGGGGACAAGTGTATGTATGTGTGTGTGTGTGTGTGTGTGTGTGTGTGTGTGTGTGTGTGTGTGTGTGTGTGAAAAAGAAAGAGACGTTCAACTCATTATTAGTGCATGCACTTCCCAAACATCACTTGTGGACATCTGCTGAGCCTGCAATCTCAAAATCACCACAAGGGGGCTCTACATGGCGGGAGACAAGTCAACAAATGGATTAGTCAGGAGAAGCCTGGGCTGGAGAGAAAGCAAGAGAGAGTGGACAAACGGGGTTTTGACAGACACACATAATTTAGCCTCTCTCTCTGTGCTATTTCAACGTCGGGGGGGTATTATTCTCAGTATGAGTTTCCTGTCCATCTCGTGATCATGTGATTCCTGAACTGCTCCTTGCTGCTGTAATCTTAAGAACAGGCAGTCATGCAATGGGACAAAAAGACCATTGAGAACGATGCTGAAAAAAGGAAACGCACACACACACACACACACACACACACACACACACACACACACACACACAATTCAGGAAGGAAATTATACAAAATCTTCACAATGATGCCGTGTTGTCAAAACCTAGATTTGCAGTGCCATCTAGTGTCCCTTTTCAGTCCAAATCTACAACTGGTATCTCTCGACTCATTTCACTTACATTCTCAGGTGAAGCCATTTACATTGCAATACCAGAATTGTAATTCTCTGAGAAATGAAACAATAGCTTTGTTGGGATCTTAGATCTGACCTTGGATCTGTACCTTTGACCCCTCAGTGGACCAGGAAAGAAGCATTGCATCTTTACAAGCCAACAATAGAGATGTGTGCTGACTTTCCACAAAGCCGTACTTCACCACCACTAACAACTGAATCATTCCTCAATACATAGCACAAATCTCTAAAAAAAATGGTAAATGCAGGAGGAAGAACCAGGCCATAGGGTGACTTGTTAATCCTTTATACAGCGAACATCACAACTACAAGCAAAGACCTAAATACCACGGAGCAGGCTGCAGATCAGATGACCGGACCAGAAATTTCAATGAGACAAAAAAACAAGCAGACAGCCAGGAGCAACCACTGTTCCTAAACACCAGGGGAGAGTCCCCAGAGGAGGGGTCAGACAGAGGTCAGACAGAGCGCCTTTCAAGTGTGCGGGCATTGGGATCGCCCCTGCCAGCAGGACATGACCCGAGTTAAGAGTGGCATGCAAGGCGTGTCAGCCAGCATGCACGCAGTAAAAGTGTTTTTCTGTATCCCAGTTAGCTTGCTTACATCACATCCAAAGCAAAGCTTCAAAATGTTGTTTTTGACACTCAGAGAGCATGTTTCACTGCTTGCAATACGTTACCCTTGTTAACAGTTATCAGTGCAGAAGATGCAGTCATATGTGAACTGTTCACATGTCAAACGTGTGTGTTTCTACTAAGTTTCTACCAAGAACAAATCTTGTAGAGCAGTCAGATTAAATATCTTGTAATCATTCATGTTCATGCACGCATGCCTGTGCTCTCTCTCACACACACACACACACACACACACACCATTATTCTTGCCAGCATGCATTTATGTGAGCAACAGCCATTTCAAGCTACGACTTGGAATCAGCTACAGCTACCATGCACTTCATCAAGGACACACCGTCATACGCAGCATGCACAACAGCGAAGATTAATAAGTGAGATGAATCAGGCTTGGAGATTCACACATCAGGCGTCCGACTGAGTGGGACATGCAGTGAAGATGGCTCCACCAGTGCCAAGCTGGCGAGTGGTGATCAGTTGTGAGTTAGTGGGGGACGGCCATCACTGGACCAATGCGTGGGTTAGTGACAAAGCAGAACTGGGGACAAGGTGACACAGTGAGGGTAGGGGAATGACCTGGCGCCGTTTGGTGAAGCATAAACGGTACATACCCAGAAAGAGCTTCTTGGGGAGTTTGACCTCCTCGTCCTTATTGTCTGACGCTACAGGCACAGAACAAAAATGAGAAAGAAAAACAAGAGAGAGGAAAGAGGAGAGGTTGGTCTTTGCGCTGATCTGACACCAAGTTGGACCCAGCAGAAAAGGGGTGTGTGTGTGTGTGTGTGTGGGAGTGAGAAAGAGAGACCGAGAGAGAGCTTTAAAGTGAGTGTGTCATTTTTGACAAACCAGAACTGCAACATGATTGCACCCATAAATCATGACAATCGAGACATGAGGATACAAGTTTTTCCATTGTACAATACACATTTTACAGGACTACACTTTAAAAAAGGGCTTTTATGATTCCCCCTAACCTTTATAGGGTTCGTTAACCTTAAAAAAGCCCTAAGGGTCATTTACCCCTTCCCCAGAGGAGCTGATTGAAAGCAAAGATCAGTCATACTAGAGGGCTTTTTTGCTTGTCCTTACACTATCATACTAGCCTAACTACAATTTGACACTTTAATCAGACAAATTTGACATGGATTATAATACTTAGGAAGTGTCTATTTTAGACTACACCACTGATAACCTACTCAGAATGCTGTCGGTCAGACAGATAAAGGCATGTGACATAACACAGACCCTCTTGCACAACTCAGATCCTCTACATCCTTAATCTCCCCACAGATCAGCCAGAGAGGGGGAAAATCAAAATCAAATCCCTGCTGATTACCCTAGCCAAACCCACACCACTCATTCAGTTTCCATCTGCATCCTGGGGTGATGGAGACTTCACTCCCATCTATACACCATGCAGCAATTAAATAAGGGTATTCTTTGTTGTGGCTACGTATAAAAATGGTCACGTGCTGCCAGACATGATGACAGATTTGAAGTGTGATCTAACGGGCACAGAACAGAGGCCCCCGATGGGTCTACAGTGCAGCTCTTCAGACACCTGTGAAATCAATTGAAGTTTAAAAGGTTATCTCTCCCTCTCTCCACATACATAGACACACACACATCTCCACATGGCCCAGGGGATGGACCTGGGGACGTTCTGCTGTTGCAGTAGACCTCGGCAGTGTCATACTTTCTGTCTGCATGCTGATAGGATTCTGGAGCCAGTTTAGTGATCATAGCCACTTGCCTTAGTAAATTCAATTTGCAATACTTAGTGCCCAGTTTCCTGTATATCTGAGTTCCATTAGACAGCAGGAAGCCGCGTTAGACTATTGTAGCTTCATAACACTGAGAACTTGGTTCATAGTCACTTGGTGTGTTGTTTCACTAGCTCGCATTGGACCTTTTGTAGGTTGTTATGCAAGGATCCAGTGATATAGGCTAATCACTCTGAATTTGACTCTTACAATTAGATAATTACCACATAATACACCTAAGCATTTAACCAAATACTCAACTCAGCTCTATTTGTTGTTTTATATCCACCTACTGACGGCAGGCAAAAAAGTGGTGCTTAGCAAACCGTCAAGTAACAGATATTATTAGTTATAAGTTATATTTCAGGCCTTATTTCAAAGTTTGTGACTTTCACCTGAGACTACGGACTTACATCTGCTGCTGATCTAGAACCTTCTACCATAATTCTTGTCCAGACCCACAAGCTACCCAGGTCGATACGTATCAAGGGTAGTGAGAACATAACAAATACAGTGAACATTTGTGGCATGGCAACAGCAGGTCAGGAGGAAGTTACTCAAATACTACTGTGTACACGAAATATCTCTATTGTACAAGCATACATTCACACACACACACACACACACACACACACGCACACACACACACACACACACACACACACACACACACACACAAAATGTGCCTGACAGTATTTCCTCACACTCCTTAGACAGACTGTAAAGCAATAAAGAGGTGCTTTATGGTGGGGGGACTGACCTGTGAAAGAGCGGCGTTTTGTGTTCAGCTCGGCTGTCACACGGACATCGGTGCACAGGTTCAGCATCACCAGCATGGTGACAATCATGATGATGCTCTGCCACAACAGGGGGGTCTCAAAGTACCGCCCAAACCTGGCGGGACAGAGACGCACACAATATTTTCCTTGAAGTGGATGAGCTGGTTTTAGATCATTTGAGCCATTTGAAGCTCTCTCACTCTGGAGATCATTTGATATGCATTTTGTAAAATAGAAGTACCAAAAACAAATCTGGGTTGAGTCCAGATTAGATCATTTTCATTCTACTATACTGAATTTCTCAACGCAAAAAGTTTACCTGAACAGTATTCTTAAAATATTGGCCACGAGGAGAACTAGGCATACGTAGGAGGAGAACCCCTCAGCGTTCTGGGTCCGCTTGATCTCCCTGTACTGGGGAACGTATGGTACCACACCGCCAAATATGATAGCAGTGGCAGCTGTCCAGGTGACAAGATGATTGACAATGTACATGATCTGCTGAAAGACTTCATCTTCCATTTTAGAACAGTCTCAGTAGGTTCTCGATCACGGTAGCTCGGTACCTTCCCTTGCGAAACGACTTATATCCCAACGTTCCTCACTTAGATACACCTTTAAAAGTAACGTTTGCTGCTGGAATAAAAGAAAACAAAGTTTTGTTTCGTTAGACTGAATTCCTAGTGATGACACCAAATCAGAAGTTAAACTGAAAAGTACAGCATGCAGCTGGACCCACAAACCTGGTTATGCGGAAATGGCAGAGTTTCTCTAGTGAGTAGCTCTACACTGACATGGAAGGTCACAATCCCAGAGACAAGAGATGTACTTTAGTTTGAGCTAACTTTGGTGTAAACATAGAACTGTATGATGTAACCCGTATTTCAAATGGGCAAAATGCTATCATAATCCAGACATAACTCCGCGGTTTAATCGATGAACCAGTGTTGCACTGTGGTTAACAGGGTAAGCGAGTCAGTGTCAACCTCATCTAGGGAATGAGGGCTAACGTTAATGAATGTAGCTTGCTAGCTAGCCTAACGTTGCAATTATGTTATTTCTCCACACACCTACCCAACTGTTGGTAGACTTGAGTTAGTAAGGTAAGAAGGAGCGTTACTGTTACTGAACATCGACGAGATTTGCAGTAAACAAAAGTATTTCCCTCTTGTAGGTCACTTCCATGGATCTAACGTTACAGCAACTCGTCGACACAAGCAATTCAAGTGATCATTTGTTTACCAGCGTTTGTCTTTATCGCTCATCCGTTATTATATTTATATTTGCGGAAATTATATTTATATTTGTCGATTTTCGAATCGTAACTAATCACCGGTCTTTTCAAAATCGATTTGAAATCACTGCACTCTGAAATAAGCACAAAGGTCCCACTGAAGTGATGAAGCCGCTGAGACTTCTCATTTCAACAGCTGGCACAGCAGTGCTTCCTCATTGACGCCCGACACGTCATAACCATTGACGATCCCATGGTCCTAATACGAGTTCTGTTAAGGTACGAAATGAGTTTTCGGCATCTACGGAAGAGTCTACAGGAAAGTCACTGAAAATGTAACACTAGTGACAAACTGACATTGTGGAACACATAGGCAGACAACACGCACTCTGCTATTTAAATAATAATGTTATTAATATTGAAAAAATATCCGTTAATGTTCAAACTGCATTAATGGTCTCCATTTATTGTCTGCAATGCACCTGTTCCAGATATAGGAAAAAGTCGACTGCTACGTAAGCCTACCTCTGAAAAACGTCTGTTTGTTTATGCTTTCTCTCCACAGAAAGAGATAGCAATCAAGACTCTTTTCATTAGTGGTACATCAGTGGTGGAATGACCTACCTAGTGCTATCCGATCAAGTGACAGCCATGGTACATTCAAAGTGTATCACAAAGCCTTTAAAGACTCACCTCTTTAGAACTCATATGTCATTCTAATGTATTTTTTACAAGCACTAACATTTTTATAATAGCCTATTTATAGATAATAATAATTATTATTATTGTTGTTGTTCATTTTCACAACGATTTGGTATTCAATATTGTTATAAGCATTTTGCTGTATTGTGCATAATGCTTTGGTTGTTGTTCATATTGTGTCAGGGGACATCGTCTCAAAGACGTTATCCTAGTGTGAATTACAGACTTTCAGGTTTATTGGACAATTTCCTAGTGATCATCAGAGGCTGCACATGACAACATGATAGAGCAGGCCAATGCTGCCTCTGATGGGGAAAGTGCTTAGGGAAAAACATGAACAAGCCACAGCTACTACTGAACATCGGAGCACATGTCTATTTTCCCAGAGAGGACCATATCACTCCCTTCAGCGGTGATGTTGAGAACAATGGAAGGTCAGTAGATAACTTTATTGAAGAGATAGAACGGGTCCTGTGTGCAAGAAATCAGTCGGCCAACGATCAATATGACTTTGTCATGTCCCTGTTGAAAGGAGCTAAGGAGATATGTAAGAGATAAACCTCAATGCACAATAGTAGAAGTGTGTGAGGAAGCTTATCTATGGACATTAGACGAACCTTCTGTAAATGCCGAACACCCTATGAGTAAAAGCAGTGCCTGATCATGTGGAAGAGACCTGTTGTGACGCAGTAAACGCTTATGGACAGAAGTCAGTATGTCAGTCAGTACCTCAGATTAAGTCCTGTATGTTGTTTCTGAGCAAGGGAAACAAATAAGTAAATGAACACAAGCAATAAGGGATCTAGTCATCAAGACAACAAGTATCAGTAGTGTGAAGCCAAGGACTCCTCTGAAATGTACAGATGCTGGCCAACCTACCTGCCTTAGGTGTATAAAAGAGGGACACATTGCCAAGAAATGTCCACAAAGGCTGAATGCTAGAGAGGGAGTTACCCCAGGTCCTCAGGGAAACAAGACACCCCAGTTGCCGGACAATTGTTGGGCGAACTACAGGCTCAAGAAAAGATCACGCCATCGTATGATCAGTTTTTGCAATGTACTGTACTCTACTACTTGTCCTGTAGTAGAAATTAAGATTGGTGGAGTCACAGTTACTTGTCCATGGGTAGTTAAGTGAGCACAATAACACACAAGTTTTTCCATAAGCATTTAGGGGGAAATGATAAGGACATGCTGTCGACCACTGAGCCATTGAGCAAGGAACAAGCTCTTGTGAAAGCCAAGGACTCCTCTGCAATGTACAGATGCCAGTTGTCAGTACCGGGCATACTTGGTATGAACATAATTAGTTGCCGACACCAGTTCGTTCAGGCTGAGTTTGAGACTACTTTGACTTTACCTCCCCTTTTCATTGTGGAAACTGATGCGAGCGGTCTTGGCTTAGGAGCTGTTTTATGTCAGCATCAGGATGGAAAGAAGACAGAATGACAGAAATTATAGTAGCATGAAATTACAGCTCCTAGCACTTAAGTGGGCAGTAGTACAGACATTTCAAGGCTACTTGCTTGGCTCCAAGTTTACTGTCATATCTGATGACAACATTTTATGTCACCTTTTATGCCACCTTCGCAGTTGACTAAGTTCACTACCGCCCAGGCCGCTGTAATGCCGCACCTGATGCCCTCCCCGACAGCCCTGAGCAGGGGAGCCAGAGAGCACTCTGGGAGATTCTGAGTATGACAATTACATTGCAAGTTGTAATATGATGAACAAGGGAACTGGGCTTGGGCCAGAGTTGGCCTTGACTGGTATGAAGAGATGTGAGGATCCAGGATATTTGAAAGATGAGTTGCTGGTGTTTCGGGATCAGGACCCAGTTCTGAGAGAGTTTGAGATTAAAATCTTTCACCAAAAAAAACACACTGTGGTTAAGACATTTGTTGGACACATATTTCAAAGTGATAATACTGTTTTCAAAGTGATTATACTGTTTATAGTCTACCTGATATAGGTCAGAGCCTACCTGATGCAGTTCCACTGTTAAACTGGTGAGAGGCAACATAACAAAGCAGAAACCACGTGGGTGCTGCTGCAGTAGAAAATTTACATTTTACTCACCCAAAAACAGCCCAAAATCATGTTCAATTAAACAATATAAAACTATTTTAACTAGTGTTTCACTAAATCTAGTAAAACATTACGGTTTCTGCAAGAAACTACAGGTCAGTCACAACTGATCTGTTAATGCCTTAAAAGAGGCAGGGCGATATTCAAACATACATCAGAAGGCTAAATCAACTCAGCAGTAGTTTCACAGATACTAGCTGGCTTGGGTGCAGTTTGCTATTGAGAAGCTGTGAAGGAGGTTACGAATTCACTGACAGCCACCAAGGACGTTGACTCCTGAGCAGCGGAGAATGTAGCCAGGTGATGAGAAATGTGTTGAGGGAAATCACATACACTGCGTCTCAGGATAATGGGAGTATGGGAGTCAACCGGACGTTTGTAGTTTTAAGTGTTAGCATTTGAACACTTCCTAGTTTCAAAGAAAAAAATGAACGGGTTTGTCGGTAGATAATGGATGTTATCGGTCTAACAGGTTACACTTGCCTAGCAGCGTTCAGTGAGCAACTATAGGCAAATGAGAGTTCCGTTCTGCTAGCAACGATAACCCACAATAACCCCAGGAAGTAAAACGAAACGAGGAAGTAAAATGAGTTTGTTGTATCAAATGAAAGGTTTTTACAACAAACAACCCTGTTAATCGACTGGGTAATATAAAAACCTTTTATATGCAACGAGTTTTATTGTTCCATTTGTCCTAATGATCGGGAAAATAGTTAAAAGCGTGTTTGAAAGTTATAGTAGCCTATTTGTCATTATAAAGTCCTAATCTGTCTACTCGCTAGATCAGACTTTATAATGGTATTTTGTTAACTGTGCATTATATTAACTTGCTTTAAAACAAGGTAAGATATAGTGAGTTAATTTTAAGCGTACAGGATACTTTGATAATGACTAAGATGTAGCTGAAAATTGACAATTAATATTACTTTCATAGTAACATCAAAATGGGTTAAAAACGATTCACTGATGTTACAAAAGTATGATTTTCTTGTTTAAATATAGGGAACACTGACTAAACAGGCATCATTGTAAATATTGTAGTAAGAAACAGTAAAACACACAACAATCTGCTGATAAAAGGATTATGTCTTCAATAAAGTTGGTTGAACATGTTCAGAACACTGTAAAGAAAGGGTAAAATATGTTTAGCAGTCATTATTCTGGTCATTCACTGTGAAAAAACACTTGACACACAGATCACACAGGCGAAAATGCATTATCTTCAATGGCAGGGTATTGCCATGTGACATGTATCACTCTTTGCTGATGAAACTAAAGATTGTGTCTCAATGAAAGGGGGGTGGAATATGTTTAGGACATTCCAAACATTAAATAAAATGTGTGAAGTAGTTGAGATTTACGTCCCTGAATGCTCCACAATACGTTAAACATAGGTGATCAGACAGGCGAAAATGCATTATCTTCAATGGTAGGGCCATGTGACATGTATCACTCTTTGCTGAAAAAACTAAAGATTGTGTCTCAATGAAAGGGGGGTGGAATATGTTCAGGACACTCCAAACATTAAACAAAATGTGTGAAGTAGTTCAGATTTGCGTCCCTGAAGGCTCCACAATACTTTAAACATAGGTGATCAGACAGGCGAAAATGCATTAACTTCAATGGCAGGGCCATGTGACATGTATCGCTCTTTGCTGAAAAAACTAAAGATTGTGTCTCAATGAAAGGGGGGTGGAATATGTTCAGGACACTCCAAACATTAAATAAAATCTGTAAAGTAGTTGAGATTTACGTCCCTGAAGGCTCCACAATACTTTAAACATAGGCCTACACACAGGCAAAAATGCATTAACTTCAATGGCAGGGCCATGTGACATGTATCATTCTTTGCTGAAAAAACTAAAGATTGTGTCTCAATGAAAGGGGGTGGAATATGTTCAGGACACTCCAAACATTAAATAAAATCTGTAAAGTAGTTGAGATTTACGTCCCTGAAGGCTCCACAATACTTTAAACATAGGCCTACACACAGGCAAAAATGCATTATCTTCAATGGCAGGGCCATGTGACATGTATCACTCTTTGCTGAAAAAACTAAAGATTGTGTCTCAATGAAAGGGGGGTGGAATATGTTCAGGACACTTCAAACATTAAATAAAATGTGTGAAGTAGTTGAGATTTACGTCCCTGAAGGCTCCACAATACTTTAAACATAGGCCTACACACAGGCGAAAATGCATTGTCTTCAATGGCAGGGCCATGTGACATGTATCACTCTTTGCTGAAAAAACTAAAGATTGTGTCTCAATGAAAGGGGGGTGGAATATGTTCAGGACACTCCAAACATTAAATAAAATGTGTGAAGTAGTTGAGATTTACGTCCCTGAATGCTCCACAATACTTTAAACATAGGCGAAAATGCATTGTCTTCAATGGCAGGGCCATGTGACATGTATCACTCTTTGCTGAAAAAACTAAAGATTGTGTCTCAATGAAAGGGGGGTGGAATATGTTCAGGACACTTCAAACATTAAATAAAATGTGTGAAGTAGTTGAGATTTACGTCCCTGAAGGCTCCACAATACTTTAAACATAGGCCTACACACAGGCGAAAATGCATTAACTTCAATGGCAGGGCCATGTGACATGTATCACTCTTTGCTGAAAAAACTAAAGATTGTGTCTCAATGAAAGGGGGGTGGAATATGTTCAGGACACTCCAAACATTAAATAAAATGTGTGAAGTAGTTGAGATTTACGTCCCTGAATGCTCCACAATACTTTAAACATAGGCGAAAATGCATTGTCTTCAATGGCAGGGCCATGTGACATGTATCACTCTTTGCTGAAAAAACTAAAGATTGTGTCTCAATGAAAGGGGGGTGGAATATATTCAGGACACTCCAAACATTAAATAAAATGTGTGAAGTAGTTGAGATTTACGTCCCTGAAGGCTCCACAATACTTTAAACATAGGCCTACACACAGGCGAAAATGCATTATCTTCAATGGCAGGGCCATGTGACATGTATCACTCTTTGCTGAAAAAACTAAAGATTGTGTCTCAATGAAAGGGGGGTGGAATATGTTCAGGACACTCCAAACATTAAATAAAATGTGTGAAGTAGTTGAGATTTACGTCCCTGAAGGCTCCACAATACTTTAAACATAGGCCTACACACAGGCAAAAATGCATTATCTTCAATGGCAGGGCCATGTGACATGTATCACTCTTTGCTGAAAAAACTAAAGATTGTGTCTCAATGAAAGGGGGTGGAATATGTTCAGGACACTTCAAACATTAAATAAAATGTGTGAAGTAGTTGAGATTTACGTCCCTGAAGGCTCCACAATACTTTAAACATAGGCCTACACACAGGCGAAAATGCATTGTCTTCAATGGCAGGGCCATGTGACATGTATCACTCTTTGCTGAAAAAACTAAAGATTGTGTCTCAATGAAAGGGGGGTGGAATATGTTCAGGACACTCCAAACATTAAATAAAATGTGTGAAGTAGTTGAGATTTACGTCCCTGAATGCTCCACAATACTTTAAACATAGGCGAAAATGCATTGTCTTCAATGGCAGGGCCATGTGACATGTATCACTCTTTGCTGAAAAAACTAAAGATTGTGTCTCAATGAAAGGGGGGTGGAATATGTTCAGGACACTTCAAACATTAAATAAAATGTGTGAAGTAGTTGAGATTTACGTCCCTGAAGGCTCCACAATACTTTAAACATAGGCCTACACACAGGCGAAAATGCATTAACTTCAATGGCAGGGCATGTGACATGTATCACTCTTTGCTGAAAAAACTAAAGATTGTGTCTCAATGAAAGGGGGGTGGAATATGCTCAGGACACTCCAAACATTAAATAAATGTGTGAAGTAGTTGAGATTTACGTCCCCTGAATGCTCCACAATACTTTAAACATAGGCGAAAATGCATTGTCTTCAATGGCAGGGCCATGTGACATGTATCACTCTTTGCTGAAAAAACTAAAGATTGTGTCTCAATGAAAGGGGGGTGGAATATATTCAGGGACACTCCAAACATTAAATAAAATGTGTGAAGTAGTTGAGATTTACGTCCCTGAAGGCTCCACAATACTTTAAACATAGGCCTACACACAGGCGAAAATGCATTATCTTCAATGGCAGGGCCATGTGACATGTATCACTCTTTGCTGAAAAAACTAAAGATTGTGTCTCAATGAAAGGGGGGTGGAATATGTTCAGGACACTCCAAACATTAAATAAAATGTGTGAAGTAGTTGAAGATTTACGTCCCTGAATGCTCCACAATACTTTAAACATAGGCGAAAATGCATTGTCTTCAATGGCAGGGCCATGTGACATGTATCACTCTTTGCTTGAAAAACCTAAAGATTGTGTCTCAATGAAAGGGGGGTGGAATATGTTCAGGACACTCCAAACATTAAATAAAATGTGTGAAGTAGTGAGATTTACGTCCCTGAAGGCTCCACAATACTTTAAACATAGGCCTACACACAGGCGAAAATGCATTGTCTTCAATGGCAGGGCCATGTGACATGTATCACCTCTTTGCTGAAAAAACTAAAGATTGTGTCTCAATGAAGGGGGGTGGAATATGTTCAGGACACTCCAAACATTAAATAAAATGTGTGAAGTAGTTGAGATTTACGTCCCTGAAGGCTCCACAATACTTTAAACATAGGCCTACACACAGGCAAAAATGCATTATCTTCAATGGCAGGGCCATGTGACATGTATCACTCTTTGCTGAAAAAACTAAAGATTGTGTCTCAATGAAAGGGGGGTGGAATATGTTCAGGACACTTCAAACATTAAATAAAATGTGTGAAGTAGTTGAGATTTACGTCCCTGAAGGCTCCACAATACTTTAAACATAGGCCTACACACAGGCGAAAATGCATTATCTTCAATGGCAGGGCCATGTGACATGTATCACTCTTTGCTGAAAAAACTAAAGATTGTGTCTCAATGAAAGGGGGTGGAATATGTTCAGGACACTCCAAACATTAAATAAAATGTGTGAAGTAGTTGAGATTTACGTCCCTGAAGGCTCCACAATACTTTAAACATAGGCCTACACACAGGCAAAAATGCATTATCTTCAATGGCAGGGCCATGTGACATGTATCACTCTTTGCTGAAAAAACTAAAGATTGTGTCTCAATGAAAGGGGGGTGGAATATGTTCAGGACACTTCAAACATTAAATAAAATGTGTGAAGTAGTTGAGATTTACGTCCCTGAAGGCTCCACAATACTTTAAACATAGGCCTACACACAGGCGAAAATGCATTATCTTCAATGGCAGGGCCATGTGACATGTATCACTCTTTGCTGAAAAACTAAAGATTGTGTCTCAATGAAAGGGGGTGGAATATGTTCAGGACACTTCAAACATTAAATAAAATGTGTGAAGTAGTTGAGATTTACGTCCCTGAAGGCTCCACAATACTTTAAACATAGGCCTACACACAGGCCGAAAATGCATTAACTTCAATGGCAGGGCCATGTGACATGTATCACTCTTTGCTGAAAAAACTAAAGATTGTGTCTCAATGAAAGGGGGTGGAATATGTTCAGGACACTCCAAACATTAAATAAAATGTGTGAAGTAGTTGAGATTTACGTCCCTGAATGCTCCACCAATACTTTAAACATAGGTGATCAGACAGGCGAAAATGCATTATGTTCAATGGCAGGGCCATGTGACACGTACGTTTAAAGTATTGTGGAGCATTCAGGGACGTAAATCTCAACTACTTCACACATTTTATTTAATGTTTGGAGTGTCCTGAACATATTCCACCCCCCCTTTCATTGAGACACAATCTTTAGTTTTTTCAGCAAAGTGTCATACGTATCACATGGCCCTGCCATTTGAAAATAATGCATTTCGCCTGTTCTGATCACCTATGTTTAAAGTATTGTGGAGCCTTCAGGGACGCAAATCTGAACTACTTCACACATTTTATTTAATGTTTGGAGTGTCCTGAACATATTCCACCCCCCTTTCATTGAGACACAATCTTTAGTTTTTTCAGCAAAGAGTGATACATGTCACATGGCCCTGCCATTGAAAATAATGCATTTTCGCCTGTCTGATCACCTATGTTTAAAGTATTGTGGAGCCTTCAGGGACGCAAATCTGAACTACTTCACACATTTTATTTAATGTTTGGAGTGTCCTGAACATATTCCACCCCCCTTTCATTGAGACACAATCTTTAGTTTTTTCAGCAAAGAGCGATACATGTCACATGGCCCTGCCATTGAAAATAATGCATTTTCGCCTGTCTGATCACCTATGTTTTAAAGTATTGTGGAGCATTCAGGGACGCAAATCTGAACTACTTCACACATTTTATTTAATGTTTGGAGTGTCCTGAACATATTCCACCCCCCTTTCATTGAGACACAATCTTTAGTTTTTTCAGCAAAGAGTGATACATGTCACATGGCCCTGCCATTGAAGATAATGCATTTTCGCCTGTCTGATCACCTATGTTTAAAGTATTGTGGAGCATTCAGGGACGTAAATCTCAACTACTTCACACATTTTATTTAATGTTTGGAGTGTCCTGAACATATTCCACCCCCCTTTCACTGAGACACAATCTTTAGTTTAATCAGCAAAGTGTCATACGTATCACATGGCCCTGCCATTGAAGTTAATGCATTTTCGCCTGTGTGTAGGCCTATGTTTAAAGTATTGTGGAGCCTTCAGGGACGTAAATCTCAACTACTTCACACATTTTATCTAATGTTTGGAGTGTCCTGAACATATTCCACCCCCCTTTCATTGAGACACAATCTTTAGTTTTTTCAGCAAAGAGTGATACATGTCACATGGCCCTGCCATTGAAGACAATGCATTTTCGCCTGTGTGTAGGCCTATGTTTAAAGTATTGTGGAGCCTTCAGGGACGTAAATCTCAACTACTTCACACATTTTATTTAATGTTTGGAGTGTCCTGAACATATTCCACCCCCTTTCATTGAGACCACAATCTTTAGTTTTTTTCAGCAAAGAGCGATACATGTCACATGGCCCTGCCATTGAAGTTAATGCATTTTCGCCTGTCTGATCACCTATGTTTAAAGTATTGTGGAGCCTTCAGGGACGTAAATCTGAACTACTTCACACATTTTATTTAATGTTTGGAGTGTCCTGAACATATTCCACCCCCCTTTCACTGAGACACAATCTTTAGTTTTTTCAGCAAAGAGTGATACATGTCACATGGCCCTGCCATTGAAGTTAATGCATTTTCGCCTGTGTGTAGGCCTATGTTTAAAGTATTGTGGAGCCTTCAGGGACGTAAATCTCAACTACTTCACACATTTTATTTAATGTTTGGAGTGTCCTGAACATATTCCACCCCCCTTTCATTGAGACACAATCTTTAGTTTTTTCAGCAAAGAGTGATCCATGTCACATGGCCCTACCATTGAAGACAATGCATTTTCGCCTGTGTGTAGGCCTATGTTTAAAGTATTGTGGAGCCTTCAGGGACGTAAATCTCAACTACTTCACACATTTTATTTAATGTTTGGAGTGTCCTGAACATATTCCACCCCCCTTTCATTGAGACACAATCTTTAGTTTTTTCAGCAAAGAGCGATACATGTCACATGGCCCTGCCATTGAAGTTAATGCATTTTTCGCCTGTCTGATCACCTATGTTTAAAGTATTGTGGAGCCTTCAGGGACGTAAATCTGAACTACTTCACACATTTTATTTAATGTTTGGAGTGTCCTGAACATATTCCACCCCCCCTTTCACTGAGACACAATCTTTAGTTTTTTCAGCAAAGAGTGATACATGTCACATGGCCCTGCCATTGAAGACAATGCATTTTCGCCTGTGTGTAGGCCTATGTTTAAAGTATTGTGGAGCCTTCAGGGACGTAAATCTCAACTACTTCACACATTTTATTTAATGTTTGGAGTGTCCTGAACATATTCCACCCCCCTTTCATTGAGACACAATCTTTAGTTTTTTCAGCAAAGAGTGATACATGTCACATGGCCCTACCATTGAAGATAATGCATTTTCGCCTGTCTGATCACCTATGTTTAAAGTATTGTGGAGCATTCAGGGACGTAAATCTCAACTACTTCACACATTTTATTTAATGTTTGGAATGTCCTAAACATATTCCACCCCCCTTTCATTGAGACACAATCTTTAGTTTCATCAGCAAAGAGTGATACATGTCACATGGCAATACCCTGCCATTGAAGATAATGCATTTTCGCCTGTGTGATCTGTGTGTCAAGTGTTTTTTCACAGTGAATGACCAGAATAATGACTGCTAAACATATTTTACCCTTTCTTTACAGTGTTCTGAACATGTTCAACCAACTTTATTGAAGACATAATCCTTTTATCAGCAGATTGTTGTGTGTTTTACTGTTTCTTACTACAATATTTACAATGATGCCTGTTTAGTCAGTGTTCCCTATATTTAAACAAGAAAATCATACTTTTGTAACATCAGTGAATCGTTTTTAACCCATTTTGATGTTACTATGAAAGTAATATTAATTGTCAATTTTCAGCTACATCTTAGTCATTATCAAAGTATCCTGTACGCTTAAAATTAACTCACTATATCTTACCTTGTTTTAAAGCAAGTTAATATAATGCACAGTTAACAAAATACCATTATAAAGTCTGATCTAGCGAGTAGACAGATTAGGACTTTATAATGACAAATAGGCTACTATAACTTTCAAACACGCTTTTAACTATTTTCCCGATCATTAGGACAAATGGAACAATAAAACTCGTTGCATATAAAAGGTTTTTATATTACCCAGTCGATTAACAGGGTTGTTTGTTGTAAAAACCTTTCATTTGATACAACAAACTAATTTTACTTCCTCGTTTCGTTTCACTTCCTGGGGTTATTGTGGGTTATCGTTGCTAGCAGAACGGAACTCACTTGCCTCAGGCAACGTGGAGTGGTATCCATGGTTACAGACAACTCAACTCACAGTCCGCGGTTTCTGGTCAGAGGCTACCTGCCAGTGCAGAGACAGCCAGAAATATCAACACTGATTTTGTTTTGTTTGAGAAAAACTAAGGTCGGTGAGATAGCTAGCCAGAGGCTACTTGGCTGTGCTGAGACAAATAGATATCCACATCGGATTTTATGGTTAACTAAAGTTATTTAGATTTTGTGAGAAGGACTGGCTCAACAGCGCCATCACCTGTCCTCGCGTCTCCTTTAGTTCATTATATACTTTATCTGTTTTTTTTGTTTTTGTTTGTTGTTGTAATACATTTCAAAACCCTTGTAAGGATCTATCAGAATATATCGACCAAAATCTAATTTGTTGTGCTGTGTGAATTTCACCCGACCACATATGATATGCTATGGTGTTTGATGTCTTTATTTTTTACATGTACAGTATGTTATGTGTATATTATTTGCTGGCATCTTTATTTTAATGCATTTTCATCACTGTGCCCTGCACCAGCTTTGTAAATTGATATTAATTGCTAGGCCTATGCTGCTTCTATCTTCGGCAGGGCCTGCTACAAAGAGAGTTATAATCTCAGTGATGCCTCTTCCTTATTACACAAGGGTGACATACAAGAAAATAAAGATAATATCAGTTTCAATGTACCTATTTCACCCAAAGTGACCCAAGAAGAGTTCCAAATCGTTGTCTTTTAATCCCAAGTAAGTGTCTTTCAGTACATACAAGCCCTCCTTCTCCAACACAGTGTTCGTATGGAGAGTGTTTTGGGTCTAAGCTTAATTCTTTATCATTTTAAATAAAAACACACACATCATCTATTCATGCGGATCATTTAGAGTACTGTAAAATAATAGAACAAGAACCAGAATAATGGCTGTGCTCAGAACAAAGCATACATCATAGCACTTAAAATTCACATACCAGTGACACTTCACATTACAATCACAATACATTAAATAAACATATTCAGATTCAGTCATTCACACCGCAGGCTTGTCCATCCCCGTGGTGCCGTGGAGAGTGACCATGTCAGGTGCTGCTGTGAAGTTGCATAGTTTCCTGTCGGAGGCAAAACAGGGATATGGTGACTCCAGTTGCACAGTTGATTAGTAAAGCAGTGATTATTCAGGTCATCTAATCAACACAAAGCTGCACAATATTGGATAGAATGAACAGTATGTGACTGGTATGAGATGTAGCTGACTGCTTGTCTACTGTCACCCATATAATCATAGATTATAATATACTAAATAGTCTACATTTTGCACATGAAAATATGCTGTAAATATTCCACAAAAGCTACAGTATTTGATTAGTTTTAGTATGTAATACCTCACTGTAACAGACAATGATTTAATTTGTGAGAAAAAATTATCCCATTTGCTGGTTTTAACCCTGAACACCTGTATGTGCTCCATACAGTCATAAATCGTTTTGTTGCACATAGCCTAAACAGAATGGATATCTGGCGAAGATTATTGTTTAGACGATGAGGCTATTGATTATTGATTAGATGATTAGGCTATTGATTATTGATTAAGCTATTGATTATTGATTAGACTAGGCTATTGTGTAATTTCTTTTAGTTTGCACTAAACTACTCTGTACAGCACTTTGGTTAACTCTTATTGTTATCAAATGTTCTATACAAATACATTTATCTCGCCATATTCTAGTTTTGATGAGCAGACTCAGATTAGACCTTCAGTGTCCTGCCTATGGGGGATAATGTTTGTTAAACTCATGCTGACAGGAAAACGTTGGAAAGCTGTTAGCTGTAAAGCTGTTAGCTTCAGCATAATGAAAAACCTTTACGCTGTGAATCTGAAAGACCCCACATTTGAGTTACCCACTGCAGTCTCTACCATGCGGCTAACACATCCAAGTCCATGGTCACTTACGCTGCCTTGGAGTCCTTCATCACAAAGGCACACACCGGGCTGGTCTGCTCCAACTCTCGCAGGAGTTTGTTCTTCTCTTCACTCCACTGAGCCTTTGATGCCTTGAAATCCTCTGAAAGTGTTGGGGTGAGAGTGTGATTGAAGAAAGAGAGAGGGGAAAGGTGTAAATATGTATATGGGTGAGAGAGAGAGTTAACTGGGAACATGTTAACTGACTATACTGCTTCCCTTAAACTTTTGATCTTTATTGCACTGTTACTTCAAACCACAAGAGGGTGCTGATAGCCTAAGGAAAGGATACCAGGTTACCCTACATGGTGGCACATACAGGAAATGCACCCAGGTTTGAAAGCCTACACCTGATGAACAAAACAAACACTATGTTACCATGAGAACAATTCTTCAATGCTTCTGGAGCTGGCTTATTTAACTGTATAACCATGAATACCACCAGTGAAGGAGGGCGAGATGAAGGAATATCACTGAATAGTACTGAAAGCCCAGCCTTCATGTTAAATAGATACCACTGATCAAACAAGCCCTTAGTCACAGTAGAAATGGTTTCATTGGAACACAATTGATAATGAAATTGTGATCTGTCTATAGTACTGTTTGTAAAGACTAAGCGTTTGAGAAGTCACAAGCGTATGTCCATACCCTCCAGTTTGGTCTTCTCCTGTTGCACCTGTCCCAGTGCTGTAGATAATTCATTCTGATAAAGCAGAAAAAAAGCAAAGTCCTCCAACTGCATTACTCCAACATAATCACCTCTCTCTCTTCTTCTGTAGCTCAACATCTTCTCAAACATCTAACAGTAATGCACATAAACTCTTTAAAAAAAGGAAAGTTAAGTTCAACAGTGGTCAAGCACTCTCTCACCTGTAGTTTCTGACAGGCTTCTTTCTCTGTTGCCTTTTTCTGATTTTCCCCAGTCATGTCCTTCAGCGTTTTTCCTTCTTTGTCCACGTTTATTTCAATGGCTTTCATGTCTTTTTCCAGGAGGTCCAATACATACTGCTCTTCCTTAATTTTCAATGCATGGGCCGCTATAACCTGCTCGGCGTACTCAGCGTCCTTTGTCAACCTGACTGTCTCGTTCTTCTTGCCAAAGATAATCAGAGTTAGTGCCATTACCAAAATGAACGCCAGTGCCGTCACCAAAGCCGGACATGATGACTTCATGACAAAGAAAGAGAGAGTATAGGGGAGGTCTCCTCCTAGTTACAATCCACTTCACAAGATGAATGGCCACCCAACGCAGAAAAAGGCTAGCAAGCTCTGTCTGTTTTGTTTTTTTTGCTGGTTAAAAATGGAAGCTCATCTCGGTCGTGCAGTCAAAGGTTAACTGGGTTCCATCCGCTTTTTGTCCTGTTCCTCCCTGAGAATGGCTTGAGAAAAGGGCGCTCCACGCTCTGTCCCACGACCACATGATAATCTGGTTTGACAGGTTTTTGATGTTGCTGCGCTGTGTATGGGTGAGCCATCATAAGATCTCCACCAGAGATAGGCAGAACTTAGAGCTTCGTACCGATTTGCCAAGACATTTGTTCCAGCTTTAGCATCATTACAGACTTGGGAAAGGACATAAAGTTTTGAAAAGAAGATATTTTATTTTATGCACTTTGATAAGACTAACTATTCAAGAGAACCACTCAAGGTACTCTGGCTACAAGGGTACAGGTACAGAATAAAGTACCCGCAGGTAAATACATTCCTGAATCTGTGGGACACTAATTCACTTCATACCTGAGGCCTTGCTTTTGTGCCAGCAACATGCAACAGTGGATTAGAACAATGTGCTACTGCAAAACTGGAAGTGGATATCCAGCCAAATGTATTCATTAACACTTCCAGCCCCAAGGCTTTTTTTTACTATGTTAGGTAGTCTGCCATGCCTGATATTTTTGTATATTTCACCTAACTAAAAACCATGAGGCAAAAGTGGCATTTATGATTATATTCTAGAACACCTCAGCAATAATAAAATGAGAGTAAAAGGAATGTAGTAAAAAACGTTTTTTATTAAAATGAAATCTAAAGACACTAAAATTAAATCTAGTTTTAGAGGTGCCCAGACTTTGTACAAAAACACATTGTTAATATTTTGGAAGTTTTCTTCTTTACTCTGAGCCCTGTAAACATAGGTGTTTGCTCCACATAGGTGAGTTTATCATTCAGAAAGTGTGTGTGGTTTCAATACTCATTTTAAGTAATATACAATGTAACACTTTCCTTCACTTAGACCACTATGCATATTGATGAGAAAGGTGTGAACATTCTGGGACACCTCGGTCAAGAACAATGGCCATGACGTAATGGGCCTGGAATGTCTTTGTTCCTACAGGTTTACTTGACACATCACGACCCAATAGTGATCACTGAATTACCATCTCCTTATCATATGAATAGTTGTCATTTGCTAATGGGAGGGTCGAAACCTCACTCAGAGGCTGAAAAACTTTACATATTTTAAAAGAAAAGGGTTCGAGGTTGCTGTGGGTGTTAGTTTTATGTTTCTAGGACAAAAACTCGCAGAGATTTTTAAATATATTAATCAAAATACCCAAAAGTCCCCCACGGGGCCCCTTGGGGCTTGAAGAGATTAAGAAAGTTGACTAATTGGAAATACATTTATGTCAAGCCAAAACTATTGGTGTATTTTATAAAGAAGGTTGTTTTGAAAACAAGCAACAAATACATGAAAACCATATAGATAGATAGATATGACATGTGTGTGTGTATGTTTGTGTGTGTGATTGTGTGTGTGTGTGTGTGTGTCTGTGTGTGAGTGTGTGTGTGTGTCTGTTTGAATTCACTTAGTCTTTCATAAAGACATCGTGGACAGATCCAAAGCATAATAAAAAAGTGCTCTTATGTGGATAAGCCCTACAGACTAAATTGTGATTACAATATTCAAGTACCTGGGTACTGATACTATTGTGTGTAAGAGAATGTGTGTGTCTGCTCATCAACACTCTTGACTGATAAACCACACCAAAAACTATTACCAGTCACAAGTATCTCTGACTATGCTGATTGATGGTTTCTTACTTCCTGATCAGTGTGTGTACTTTTAGAAGCTATTTGTATGTATCTGTGTGATGTCATATTTGTTGATTAGCATGTTGCAATGCATGGGACAACGAATGAAAAGACTAGCAAGCCTTTGCACGCTCAGCAATGAAAGGTGGGTCCACCCACCCCAGCCCAGCTCACCCCACCCCACCCCACCCCACCCCACCCCACGCAACCGCAGCCCAGCCCGCCCCACCACTCTGAAAACTGCCATAACTTGTTCCACTGTGGTGTCATATCCTAGTTCAGCACTTACTACTGTGGTGTTATATACTAGCTCAGCACTTACTACTGTGGTGTCATATACTAGTTGAGGCTTTTACAGCACAATTCCTGCACACATTCCTGCACTTTCTATTCCTCATATAAAATAGTATTTATTGTTACACTTGGTGTCTATTGCTTGTAGCTATATTGTTTTCTCCTTTGTACGTCGCTTTGGATAAAAGCTAAATGACTGAATGTAATGTAATGCAAAGAATTCACAGTGCATACGTAATGTTCTCAGAAGAACCATTTCTCTTAGTCAACTTATTTGGTCTCCCACCCCATAGTAAAGGGACCTCAGAGGTCCAGTTTACAGCACTGACATGTTCAAGCATTTACTCACGCTGTCATCCATCTCAATATTGCTACCCTTATGCTGAACAGTGTAAAACTGTATTTTAGAGTCTGCAGTAAAAACTGTTCACATAGGCTCACTGGTGATATAAGGGTGCAATTATTAAAGTAAACTGTCCACTCCACTCCTACATTTGCTCTCCTTTTAAAGATGCTTGGTCACGTTAGGCCTATTCAGGCTTTATCAACAGTCCGTTATCAGATCAAATGTATTCCCAGGCAAAGATGGATGCCAAAACCACCCAGGACACTGAATAGCAAAATACAGGTTTGGTCATATTGTTTCTCGAGATAGGGGCGATCAATAATACAGATTTGATACACTGTGATATGATACAATTGTTGTTTGGCCATAAGACTGCGTCACCACTATTATCATCTACACCCACAGTGCTTTCTCTCGAGGGAGGTGTCTCACAGGCCATCGATGAGAGTCAACAGTGTAATCTTTGAGGGAGGAGAGGAAACACATTGCACATGTTTTCCTTGAGGAGGGCACGCGTTTGCAAATGTTTGGGCACCCCTGTGGAACGGACCGATTTGAAGTAAATCGAACCCCTGCAGCAAAGAAGCATTAAACAATTAGGCTTTCTTCAAATGATATTGCTGTTTTACTTCTTGAACTTTAAAAAGAAATAAACATTTAACAGTAAACATGGCCTGTGTTGAAGTTTGGGCACCCTACTAAGTGAGCACATAGTTAGCACTTCGGCAGATATTACAGCCTGCAAATGATTTTGTAGACAAATTGTAGTCTTGTAGAATGTTCACCCACTCTTCTTTCAAGTTCTGAGATATATTTAGGGTGTCTTGCATGCACATTGTGTTTAGATTTACCAACAGATTTTCGATCATATTTAAGTTTGGGGGCTGCAGGACATTCCAAAAGCTACTGTTTGTATTTCTTGAAGTACTTCATGGTGTATTTTGAAGTATACTTTGAATCATTGTCCTTTTGTACAGACCAACATCTCGTAGGCTTCAGTTTCTTGACTGACTGCATGACATTTGCATTCTGAAACTGCTGATGTTTGGTGGAATCCATTCTGACCTTCATTCACATGTCACTGGCTGCTGAAGAATCCCAAAACAGAACAGATCCACCCACATGTTTAACTGCTGTCAATGGGTCTTTTTCATCAAAGGCTGTTCCTTTTTCATCAAAGGCTGTTCCTTTTTTTTCTCCAAAAAACACCTTTGGTGACTGGTCAAATAACACAATCTTAACTTCATCATGGCACTCATCTCCAAAATGTACCAGGCGTATTTAGATGTAACTTTGTATACTTCAGACATTAACACTTATATTTAGGTCATAGGTCAACATGATAATGTTTTCCTTGCAAGCAGGATTGCACAGTGGAATGGTGCACCACCACACCCGTGTCAGATTAATCTTTCTGCAGGTATTTTGAGTCATAAGAGAGGATTGGTTGAACAAGATATGTAGTTTCATTTGAAAGTGCTCTTGGTCCTTAAGATCTCATCTTGACTTCCACAGTTACCCACATCAGCCATTTCTTAATAACATTACAGTAATTGGAAAATACAGCTTGAAAAGCTTTGATAACTTTTTTAATCCATCTGCTGCTTTGTATGAATGAGATATGGTCATTCAGATCCTCTGTCAGCATCCCAGAGGAGCCTGTCAGAGAGTCAGAGAATTCATCAGCTTCTGGAATTGTTATGACATGTCATTTTTACAAGTCTGGATGAGTTAAAGAAAGCATAGCAAGTTCATGTTATGTTCTGAGACTTTAAAGTGAATGGGTGTCCAAACTTTTGCACATATCGTAATCACTGTTTTTCTTTCCATTTTTAACTTTTGCTGGGAGGGTTATATTGACTTGTTTTCACTTAAATAAAAAAATACAGATTTTGCTCAGCGGTATCCAAACCTTTGCACACCACTGTACGTCCTCTCCAAGGGGAATATGCACAATAGCACAAAACTGTATAGTCTTGGTAACTGGGATGAAGAAAGAGAAAAGTCATTCCTGCCCACCGCAGGAGCCATCTATAATTTACATTTACATTTTACATTTAGTCATTTAGCAAAAGTGACGTACAAGGGAGAGAACAGTCAAGCTACGAGCACCAACGTGGAACTACGAATGAGAATAGTCTAGACTGCCGTACTTGCACAGCCGGCAGTGCTAAACAACGCTCATTAGACGAGCGCAGCATCCTGGGGGTAACATTTGCCCTTACAATAGCATTTAAGTAGATGGAAACAGAACCAGCAATCACTCTGTAGGCAAGCATAAGTGACTTACCCTAAACTTGATGCGAGCAGCTACAGGCAGCCAATGACCCCTCTGTGCCGGGAGAGCACAGACAATGCACATTTTACATTTATGGTTCACATCCATAGCAATGTATTGCCTTAAAGTTCAGTTCCATTTTTATTCTATTTATTTTGTGTATATGTATTTTTTTTGTAATTCTATGGTCTTACTTTCTATCTCTCTTTCTTTCTTTTTCACACAACCAAATAAACAGGCAATCATTGCAATGTTTTGTGTTTGTGCCACAAGGCTACGCCTGAGCTGTTACTCATGAATGACAAAGAATCCTATTTCCATACTATTCGCTAGTATTTCCTGGTCTGTCACATTCTTGATTGAGACAGTGTGCCAGTTTATCAGGCTCAGTGCTCAGTGCTCATAGTGTGTGTTTTCCTTTTCAATGAGACTTCTTTTACTTTTTTAAAGTATTACTTCAGACTTGTTAACATTTGAGAAATCTCATGCTATTCTTTAAACGCACTAGCCAAGACACTTATATAAGGAATAATTCATCTTTCCATTAGGATAACAATACATGTTTAACATTATACAATGTTAAATCAACAAAATGTGAACCAGGTTTAGATGCACAGATTCAGATGACCATTTAAAAGAAAATAGTTTTGCATTGAGATTCCCAATGACACAATATTTACATTCCATGCTTTCGAGTTGTTTTGATGATCCTAACTGGTTGTTTTGTTTATCCTAACTTATCAACTAGTGGACATTGAACTGGATAATTAAATAGCCATGTGTTACTACTTGTCTTTGATGTCCAGTACGACGGCACGTGAGCATATAGATACCAACTGGGTAATCAGAAAGGTAGTCAGGCTGCTGTTGATTGGCTGATGACTCTGTGCCATATGCAATTTAAGGCCGGATCACCTGTTGAGATTTTGCTCCAGTTGACAGGTAAGGCCACTTCTGTGATACATGAATCTACTCCTACAGCTTACAGATAGTGTTACAGCCATTCAACGCATTCTGCTTCAGATTCTAATTTGCACTCTTGTGTTGGCTGTATGCATCTAATCCAGGCATGATTCAATTCTTTAACTTGAATGCAAAGTATTTAAAAACTATTCCTATTTTGTGAAAATGTAATGTGTACTTACAGTGTATCATGTTGCATTTAATGCTGCATTAGTACATTATGAAAAGTCATGACCAACCGCACATTTTTTCAGGTGTTGACCGGGAAACCAAATTGCATCTCTTGTGTGCGGAAATGGAGCTGAGAGGAATACTGTGCTGCCTTGCAGCTCTTGTCCTCTGTGGTAAGTCCTAAATGACCTATAACTTGTGATCTCCCCATGACTGATCTGTGTTGGGGTGAATGAATTACACCAGTATGAATACCTTTCTATACCTTTATATACCATGACGTGCAAGAATTAGAATTACATTTGAATTTCATACATTTCAGTTCCATTTTACACATTCGCAATTGCCTCCAGTGAGACTATGTAGAAGTGCTTTTGACATGACTGCATACAAAGCAGCATGGGTTTGTAAAAAAAAGACTTCAACCAATCAGGTGGTAGAACAATAATGTGTGTGTATGTGTGTGTGTCCAAAGGGCTACAAACGTCATTGTAGTGTGGTATATATTTCTTTTCAATGATGACTTTAAACCTGAGGCAAGTGGAAATAAATAACAAATGTAATATGGCAGCACAAATGCAATCTGGCGAGACTGAGAAGGTGGAGAGCGTGGAGAGCGTGGAGGTCAACTACGAATCTTAGATTTAGATTGTGGAACTTTGATTGTGGAACTTTCCAAGCAATAGTGTATCAAACAATCTCTTGAATAAGCATTGCTTGTTTTATCAAGATTGTAATTAAATTACTTAAATTTTTTAAAGTTGGTATCAGTGTCTGATAGGCTATCAGCAAGTTTACTGGAGTCAGACATCGCTGTATTTGCAAATGCCTAATTAATAGCATTAATGTTGGGTGAAGGAAGGTGTGTTTACCATATCGGGCTACACCTACGTCCTTTGTGAAAAGTGATAAGTAAGAATTTCCTTCTCTGCAAATCAGGCTAGAAAGGTTTTCTATTTATTTAACCTAACCAGCTAGAATCACACCTCTACTCCTTATCCCACAATGGGCAATGGAACAAAAGCCCTTGAGAATGAAAGGGCCTCATTTGTCATTAGGTAGCCCTGTATAGGCTCTGACACCGGCAGTGTATTCCAGCCAGTGTAAGACAGCCACTCAAGCTTTCACATCTGAGCCCTGACTTTTTTTGACAAGATCCTTCAATGTCCTTCTTTTTTTTGACACATTTTTGTATTGTCTTTTCCACTTACACTACACAAAAACACAAAACAGAACAAGGCACATCAAAAAAGTACATATAGGCACTTCAAGATATTTCAAATAGAGATTTCAGTGGTACGTTTTGTTGTTGGCCGTTACTGCTTCAATGTCCTTCCTGTTAAATAGATGTTCTATTTAGCTAATTCATTTGGTGTAATATCTACAGGCAAACTACAGGATCACAAACTTGCAAGATAATCCTATATTGCCGATTGCACATATATTTTGGGTTCTGATTTATCCTCATTTAGCTATTCGACGTTGGCCCCATTTGGCCCTCGCCCATGCTGTGACCTGCCCATGTGTGCTGACTGACAAAGCTGAATAGCTTCACTGATAAACCCACACAATGGCTGTACACTGCATTGCCCTGTGTAGGCATGATATTGCCTGAAATGCTTAGCAAACTTTCCATAATCCCTGTGGATTCTGAACTTGCTAATAGATTAAACCATTTGAACAGTATTTATTGAATCCTTTGACAAACAGGCCGTAGTGTCAGGGCTTTAGTGGATGAACTGCTTTTTTTTTTAACAAGGAGGTTTTTTTCCAGGTCAAAGTTCTGCAGGTCCAGCCATTGTACCCACAGAGACGGGGACCTGCTGGGCTATGGGGGACCCCCACTATCGCACCTTTGATAACTATTACTACAGCTTCATGGGCAACTGCTCATACATCCTGGCCAAGAACTGCATTGGTGATCAAACCCACCCGCTCTTCGAAGTGTCTGTGAAAAATGAGAAAAGTGCCAAATCACTCCTCACCGCAGTTGGTCAGATCACCATTAAAGTTTTTGACCAAGTTATTGAAATGGTCCGCAACGAGATCAGCATGGTCAGGGTGAGTTAATGCCGAATCAGACGATTTTCACTGCAAAAATTGAAATCTTAGTAAGATGAAATATCTTATATCAAGGCGGTATATGCTTGTTTTTTGTCTGACAAGACATTTCTTCTTACCGGGCCTTTTTTATGTTAGAGCATTTCAGTTGCTTCAAGCGTTTCACTCCTTAATTATCTTAAAAAGGTATAATAACTTGTTACTGAGATTGTATTACTGGTTCTAGCAAGTTAATGCTTTAAACTAGTTTGATCACCACTAACAAGTACAAAACTGCTTTGTAAAGTCAGAATCAAGACAAATGTACTTGTTTTTAGTCTGGCCACACTAGTTTAAGATATTTTTGGGTCCTTTTAAAACAAATCCTGGTAAGTCAAATTTTCCTGTTCTCTCGGCAATAACTATTTTAAGTAATATATCCCCCATTTTATATATATTTTTTCTTGTTTTTTAAAGCTGAATTTTTGCAGTGGTCATACTGATTCTTACCTTGGAAGGCATCTAACAATGCTAGCAGATACCTGAAATCCTCCGTTTAACTTCCAGGTCAACTATGAGGTGTGGAGCCTTCCCGTGACCTTGAAACGTCCCCAAGGTCAACTGAATCTGGTGCAGAGTGGTCTGTCAGTGATCCTCTGGACAGACTTTGGGCTGACTGTGCAGTATGACTGGGAGGAGTACGTCAAAATCACCGTGCCCAGCAGTTTCATGGGAAAAGTCTGCGGCATGTGCGGTAACTTTGACGGACAAAAAGACAACGATCTCATCAAACAAGGTGGCTTGAAGGCAGAGAGTATAGGGGAAATGGGAAATAGCTGGATTGTGCCAGACCAGAAAGGTGCACAATACTGCCAAGATGAGTGCACTGGTGACTGCAGGGGCTGCAGTTTTATGAAAGGTCTAGCAGGAGATGTGTTCTGTGGGGTCATGACCCCAATTCTAAATCTTCAGTTCAAGAACTGCCATGCTGTTATCGAACCACACGTCTTCTTTGACATGTGCAAGTTTGACTACTGTCGAGGTGGTGAGATGAAGGACTACATCTGCGACATGTTGCAAGTCTACACAGATGCCTGCCAAAGAGCTGGGGTTGAGGTCCATGACTGGAGACGCATTGCTCGCTGTCGTAAGTAGCGATAAGCAATTCAAAATGAATGTTGATTGTCACAAAATCAGGGTTGTCAGTTATTTAAAGTTGCATTCGCCAGTCTGAAAGTTCATGTCTTCTTGAAATGCACTTGAGATTGGACTAATTCAACTGATAGTTCAAAATACCCTATACTGTGTCCACCTCGCAGCTGATCCCAGATGTCCAGAGCACAGCCACTTTGAGTACTGTGGGGAAGCCTGTCCAGCAACTTGTGAGGATCCATCTGCCCCCTCCACATGCAAAACCCCTTGTGTGCAAACCTGCGCTTGTGATGAAGGCTACTTCCGTAGTGGCGACAAATGCATACGCAAGGAGGAGTGTGGCTGCCAGTATAACGGGCGCTATGTCCAACCTGGAGAGGCCTTCTGGGCTGACGATCAGTGCACTCAAAAATTAATCTGCAACGTGGGGGGCCAACTGGACAAAGAAGAGACGAACTGCCCCTTGGGCCAGGGGTGCACAGTGGTTAGTGGTATCCGGGACTGCTATCCAGTGCATTACGGCACTTGTCTGGTCTCTGGTGACCCTCACTACCTCACCTTTGATGGGGAGGCCTTTGACTTCCAAGGCACCTGTGTGTATGAACTGGCTGGGGTCTGCTCGAAGAAGGCAGGCTTAGAGCCGTTTGATGTCATTGTGCAGAATGACGGCCGTAATAAGCAAAAGGGTTCGAGTACAAAGCTGTTGGAAGTCAAAGTGTACGGCAACACTATTGTGATCAGTGAGGACAGACCTGGTGTGGTCATGGTGAGTTCTGTGTGTAATATTCCACATACTAGGATAGATCTTTCCATTTTATTGAAATTATTTGTATTCTTTATTCCTTTATTCCCAACTCATCAGAGAGGTACTTCCCTTCCTAACTTGCACTTCTAGTTGTACTTAACTTGCACTTACAGCAGTTACATTCCTGCACTTTTTTTCTTATGTAAAATAGTATTTATTGTTACACTAGGTCTCTATTGACTCTCGTAGCTTGACTGTTCTCTCCCTTGTACGTCGCTTTGGACAAAAGCGTCTGCTAAATGACTAAATGTAAATGTAAAGGCACTATAGGCATCATTGCCTCAGCTTAAAATAATGCTGTGGGTTGGCAACAGTGGGATTGAAAGAGTTCCATATATGTTGAAAATTCCTTCTCATCGACATAAGAGTTCCTTTGCTATAAAACTTCATAAGCTGTCATTTAGTTAAAAAAAGGTGGTTAATGCCACTCATCAGTTTGCCAATTAATGTTTATTTAATATTAATTAAATAATTCTGTTCACTCCATAGGTTAACGGAGAACTAAACAACCTGCCTGTAAACCTGAATTCAAACAAGGTGCAGATCTACAGGAGTGGTTTCTTTGCTGTGATTGAGACAGACTTTAGGCTGAAGGTGTCCTACGACTGGAATTCTGCGGTGACGGTGACAGTGCCCAACACCTACCAGGGTGACATGTGCGGACTGTGTGGAAACTTCAACGGCAACGTCACTGACGACATGTTGCTGAAGAACGGTCTGGTGGCGAAGACGGTAGAGGAACTGGGTCAAAGCTGGCGTGTGGCTGAAATTCCCGGTTGTGTGAACGGCTGCACAGGCCCCTGCCCCAACTGTGACCTCACCCAGAAGATTCAGTACGAGACAAACGCCTACTGCGGCCTGTTGAACGACCCTTCCGGTCCCTTCCGTGACTGCATCGCCGGCATTAACCCGAGCACATTCTACCAAGGCTGCCTTTATGATGTTTGTCTTCACCAGGGCAAAGGGAGCATGCAATGCAAGACACTCGCTGCTTACACAGCAGCCTGCCAGGCCAAAGGACTCACTGTCTACCCCTGGCGTACAGCGACCCTCTGCAGTAAGAGCGTAGTTACTTAACATCTCTGTTGCCTTGCTCTCTTGTTTTCCATTCAAATTGTTTAGCTTGCTACAGGGTTAGCCTTGTCTCCTCAAGACATCAAGCCATGTCAGAAAACAATATACTTGAGCTGGGTACGCCATATCGGTTCTGAAGAAAGGTTTCACGATGAAGCCACTTCATGCACCTCATAGATGTAATGCGTTTTAAATCTTTCTCGCCACCAGATGCCCAGTGCCCGTCCAACAGCCATTACGAGGTTTGTGATAAGGGTTGCGGTACTACCTGCCAGAGCACGACCACAGCCGGCACCTGTAAAGGGCCGTGCCAGGAGGGGTGCGCCTGCAACCGTGGCTTCCTCCTCAGTGGTGACCAGTGCGTTCCCGTAGAGCAGTGTGGCTGCCAGTACAAAGGCAGGTATTACAAAGCCGGCAAGACTTTCTACCCTGATGGCCTGTGTGCAGAGGAGTGTGTCTGCAGTGGAACGGGGGTAGGAGCCTGCAATGTGACACACATTAAACATGACAAAAAAATATATAATATATAATACCATGGTTGTAAGTAATGTGAAACCAATTTTTACCTTGCAGTCTAATTTTAGTGAACAATGGTTTTCACGTATATATTAGTGGATCCACTGCATTGGCTTGGTAGATGATTATCTTTCCTCTCGTGGGATTCCAGGTGTCATGCAAGAAGTTTTCCTGTGGTCCATCAGAAAAGTGTGATGTGAAGAGTGGTGTCAGGTCCTGCCAAGCCATTGGACAGGGTGTCTGCTCAATCTCAGGTGACCCACATTATAACACCTTCGACAACCAGACTTACAATTTCATGGGAACCTGCACCTACGTAGCCGCTGAGGGCTGCCATCTTGACGGTACCCACCTCACCCCCTTTTCTGTTGTGGTGGAGAATGAGAAATGGTACGACATGTCAGATGACCCAAAAGTGTCTGTGGCAAAGCTGGTGGCTGTGACTGTTTATGGGAACACCATAATCATGCGCAGAAATCAAATTGGATTGGTCATGGTACGTGAACACTGGCTTTACTGTGAACATGTATTTCTATTTCACATCTTGAGCATTCATCTTGGCTACTTACACAGTTGTCACACAAAATATTGGGGCAGCCGTTTGTATCCCTTCATAAATTAGAGTTAATGCCAGTGCTCTGATGATTCAAATTTGTATCTTTGTTTCTTTGTGACCTCCCCAGGTGAATGGCGTGATGATGAATGTCCCTTTGAACCTCAATGATGAACAAATAGTTGTTAAGCAGGTCGGCAGCAATTATGTCATCTCAACCGACTTTGGGTTGAAAGTGACCTATGACTTGGTGTACCATGTCACTGTTACTGTTCCTGGTAACTATCGTGACAAGACGTGCGGGCTGTGTGGCAATTTCAATGGCAACAAGGACGATGAGTTCCAGCTTCCTGATGGCAAAATGACCAAAGATGTGACCACTTTCGGGGCATCGTGGAAAGTTGGTGTGCCTGGTGTGGTTTGTGAGGATGGCTGCGTTGGTGACAGCTGTCCCAAATGTCCAGCAAGCGAGATGAAAGAGATTGACTCTGACTGTTCCATCCTCACCGACCCGAAGGGACCCTTCGCAGTATGTCACGCTGTTATCGACCCTGCGTCCTACTTCCGAGACTGCGTCTATGATGTTTGTGTAGCTGGCGCCAAGGGACATACACAGATGCTCTGCCACAGCATTAATGCCTACGTCATTGACTGCCAAGACATTGGTACCAAAGTCTTGAATTGGAGGTCACAAAGCCTCTGTCGTAAGTATGCATTGCTTCTTTTTGCCTGCCGATCGCTCTTAAGCCTTTACAATTAAGTGCAGAAGTGTATTATCTAAATGCTAAGATTTGACACTGTACTGTCATACATCATTAATGAGGAACATTACCTATACTAATATCACCAAACATAACCTTTCTGTGTCTCTCCTTGTCTCCATTGATATCCTTAGCCATGGCCTGTCCAGCAAACAGCCATTATGAGGACTGTGCTCTGCCCTGTCAGACCCCATGTCCTGGTCTTACTAGCATCAACTGTGCTGACACCTGTGCTGAAGGCTGTGCCTGTAACAGTGGCTACCTCTTCAATGGAACAGGCTGCGTGCAGCAGGAAGAGTGCAGCTGCTACCACGACGGAAAGACCCTCAAGGTAAGTGCAGTCTCTGAGGGCACTGTGGTGCAAGCAGCAGCCCCGACCATGTACGGCTTCGAATCCGACCCGCGTTTCCCGACCCTTCTCCCCACCTCCTTCTCCAGCTCATTTCCTGTCAAAAACCTTCACTATCACTATCTGATTTAAGGCAAAAAGCCCAAAAATAAATCTTAAAAAAAAAAGGTAAGTGCAGACTCATTTCACAGACGTCCCATGTTGCAGCAGGCAATCACAAAACCCTTTGGTTGAATCCTACAGCATATGGGTATGATGGTGTGACGAAAAAATCAGACTGTGCTCGCTTCTCTCCTCAGATCGGGGAGACAGTAGTGACCGAGGACTGTGAGAGCAAATACACTTGTCTGAAATCAGGAGTGGTCGTGGCTGAGCACATGTCTTGTAACATCGACGAGACTTGCGGAGTTCAGAACGGCGTTCGCAGATGCTATCCCAAACAGTGCACAGTGGGAACCAATGGGGTTTTCAGCACCTTTAATGGCAGAACGGGTCAAGTCACCACTGGTGGACCGTACGATCTGGTTCAAATGTGTGATGACAGCCAAACAGATGACTGGTTCCGTGTCGGGATGGACGTGCAGGCGTGTGGGAAGAGCGGTCACATGACTGCTGTGGGTATCTATGCCTTCTTTGATGGTGCATCCATCATGGTCAACAGCAAGTTCGAAACCTTGGTGAGTCTGTCAAATAAGACTGTTCCACTGCTAAATTTTTGAATTTAAGTTATGCTGTTGGCTATTTACTATGAGTTTAAAAAGTATTATTTAAATGAAAATCAAATAATGATCAGGCATAAAGAGCTGGAGATAACAAATGTTTATCATGTCTAGGAACAAACCTTAAGTATAAACCATTCCGTTGTCACTCAGTCATCCACAACCTTACATAATAAACTTCTCAAAACATCTTTTGGCAGGTTAACGGAAAGAAGGCGACCCTACCAATCCAGATGAAAAATGGCGTTTCAATTCAAGTGTCAAACGACGTGCTGGTCATCGAAAAGAAGTCCGCCATTGTTGTGTCTTACAGTCAGTCACAGGTGATCACAGTGACAATCAGTGACAGTGTTGCGGAGAAAGTGTGCGGAGCATGTGGGAAACTCACCGCAGACCAGACTCTTTCCACCTCCAGTGCATCCTCCATCCAAAACTATCTAAATGGGTATAGATCCCCAATCTTTAATTTCTGGTAAGTAAAGTTATGATGTCCATAACTAATGTAGTGTACAAGAAACCAACTGCAGCATTTTTCCACGTACTGTTATGAACCAGATATTTGATGGTTAACTAGATCTCACTGAAGTGGCATTGCAGACCAAATTAAAATTATTTCATGAAATGTTGGGTTACTCTTTACCTTTTACATCACAATTGATGGACTTTCACAGTAAATCACAGAATCAAAATCGTAATCTCATTCCAGATTGTTTCCTCCACTACTCTAATACATAACACACACATAACACAACAAATCAGAGCACATGGTTAATGTTTCTTTTCTGCTTTTTTTTTTTTTTTCTCTTTTTGTAGTAACTGATGAGACCACTGAGAAAAAGTGAATTCGTCATCTGAAGGGGACCCCGTGAAACAAGATTTTCTGAACAGTTATTTTGATTTATTTCAAATAATGGAAATTCCAAAAATGTTGAACTGATATTTCCTGTTAGCATTTGTGATGGTCACATTTGTAAAATATCCCACAATCAGATAATGCCTCCCAAACACACTGCTCCGAATCAAAATCAATAAATGTGTTTTGCCAAATCAATCACACATGGCATCATTTTTATTTGGGATTAGGCTACTGTTCGAAAATACTACATACGCTGCAATTTAGTTTGTGCTCAATATATATTGTTTAAAAAGCATGTACTCTCTACCCTTACTCTTTTCTTGCAATGATATGTATTTTATAACAAATAAAACATTACATCTTCATCGCCATCAGCGTCCTGGTGGAAATCTTGGTCACAAATCATGTGAATGTCCAATTAAGAAAAGCTGTATCTGATGGCATTCAAACTGGGTTGATGTCTGTGTTTATTTATTTTCTATTTATATATAATATTATTATAATTATTATAATATTTATATTATATATGTAATCAGTACCACTGTACATTTATGGAGACCCAGACACTGACGTCATGAAAAATTGTACAAGAACAGGTACGCCAATAAAACCTTATTCTAAAAAAACCATTTTTTTTCTTCAGGTAACTGAGCATTTCACCTAAAAAGTTCAGGTGTCTGGGCTCAGGGTCAAATGTCTTTTCTCCCACAATACCTTGATGCCTGGCCATTCTGAGTGGCAATAATCAATTAATCAAACTTTTTGTAAAATCAGCTTTTTTAGCTGAGCATTGGATCAATGAGAGAGAGTGGACATGCAAAGGTATTCATTTGCAAAACATGAGGCTACCGGTGATTGTATGAGTAGTTACACTGACGATATGGGATACCCCCAGACCATGGATGCGAGTTTGGTTTGAAAAGTGCTGGGGACATGGATGGGAGTTTGCATAGGTCCTCCTGCCGGTCACTCGCCTGTTGCACTCTGCCTCTCTTACAATGAAAGTAGCCTGAATACAAATGCAGAAAAAAATCATAGGTTAGGCCTACTGTGATTTTGTAGTGCTTTAAAACTGAAATGTTAAAATATGCTAAAAACAACTGGGATGTCTCTCTGTCAGTAACTGGCCAGCAGATACACATTGTGTGTTGGGGTACAGTGATCTTTAAAGCAAAAGGGAGGTAGACACCCTCCTGGTGGTTAAATGGGGAAATGTTTTTTTTTAGTTATACACAGGAAAATAGTTTAAATTTCTTGTGCTATTGGTTGGGGACAGCCATACCTCTCACTGTCACATGCAGGTACTCATACCCAACAACCGGCTGGTGACAGCCGCAGCTCTTGCCGCATGCGTTCGACACGATTTCACATATGGAGCCTCTGAGGTGAGAGGATGCCTGTACATGTGTAATTAAGCTATTTATTGCAAGTCAGTAGAACTAGTATATTTAAGTATGTTTTGGAAAACTTATATCTGCTAAATGTTAAAGTTTGCCTTAATTTTTGCTTAAATAAATGCACCCTTTTTGGGTAGTATTGGACACTTTCTACTTGTTACTGCCTCTGCCGCTCAACACCCTACTTTACATTTGTTACATGTGTTAGCTCAGGTTAATTCCCGACCCCAAGTAGTCTGCGAGTCTGGCTACAGTCTTGCTTTTTCAACAGCCTCAGACAACTTCTCCACAATTTGTGAACAAGTCACATTTGCTCCGTTGCAACATGGAATGTGATAACAGTACAGGGAAAGACCCTTTCCCCTACATGAGAACAAGCAGTGTAGTCAATTCCCAAACCACAAACAAAAAAACAAATGATGTCTTGTCTGGCAATGACGGGCTACTATAACAGTGAATACCACATTGTGTTGAGGTCTAAGGCAAGTTAGTAGCTACGATGCATGGTAAAGACCTTACAGTATTTTAGAAAGTCAGCTGGACTGACCAGGCCCATGAATCTTTTGAACAGCTTACATGACTCCTCCAATCTGCACCCACCACGGGGCTACCAGACATGACTGAGTCATTTGCCCGGACTGTCGATGGACAGTGGTTTTAGGACTTCTGTTCTTCTGCAGGACCAGTTGCTTATTTTCCCTCTAAATTGGATGCAGTGGCACAAGGGCTGCCTCCCTGCCTGAGAGTGGTGGCTGCAGGGGAAGAGGCTGTTATGGCCCAGTAGCTCCCCCTGCAGTAGCTATGCTCTTACTACAACAACACATCTCATTTGTCAGCTGCCAAGTGGCAGCAGGGCCGGCCCTAGCACATTTGGCGCCCTAGGCAAGCTTCACTCCTGGCGCCCGGGAAATTGGAAATTTTGGTTATCCAAGGGGATTTCAAATTATGCTCAAAAAGTTTGTGGAAAATGTCCCATATGTGCCAAACATAACACAGCAAGAGGGCAGCAAACACCCCAGAGCAGCTTCACAGTAATCCTTTAACCCCCAAAGCAGCTCCACAATAACCCTTTAACCATCGGCAGATGGACTTACTGAACTAAATATGCGCAAGGAAAATAAATACTGTGTGGACAACAGTTATAGTAAATCAACAATTATTATGAGTCATTATTTCCTCTACTCGGCATCCCACAAGTTAATATACAAGTGATGTAGATTCTTTAGGTCTTAACATCATAAGTAGTGCAGTCAGAGATACTGGCATAGTTTAACTCAAACAGCTCTGATGTTGCTCTGACCAACATGTGTAGAAGTTAATTTAAGTTAAATACTACTTAAGGTGTACTAGAAACTATACCTTTACATTACATATTTGTTTCGACTCAAGTGCAATTGAGGTGATCCAACAGTAGAAATATATTTATAGAATTTCACACTGGCCTTATGTGTTAAAGAACATAAAACATGACTAAAATGCATATTCTAAAATCTTTGTTAAATTAAAATTGTAAAACAGCAGAAGACAAGAAAATCTGTATATCAATGTAAAGATGAAAATGCATCACAAACGGGGATGTATAAAACACAGTTGTCCAATACATCACCAAGACTAAATTAACTGAGAGAGCACTGTACATCAGAATCAGAATCAGAATCAGAATCAGAACTGGTGGCCAAATATGTTGGTACAAACAAGGCATATGGCTCTGGTCATTGGTTTTTCTCAACGAACAAGCAACAAAAAAAATAGCATCAAATATACAGTGGGGAAAATAAGTATTTGAACCCCTGCCGATTTCGCGAGTTTGGCCACTTGCAAAGAAATGTGTGATCTATAATTGTAATAGTAGGTGTATTTTAACAGTGAGAAATAGAATATCAACAAACAAATCCAGAAAACTGCATTTTATAACATTTATGACTTTATTTGTATTTGATGCAGAAAATAAGTATTTGAACCCCCAAGCAAACAGCAAGAATTATGGCTCCCAATGACCAGTTATGTGCCCAAGAAGCACACAGATTAGTCCTCATTAGGCCTAACAAGGTACACCTGATCTCAACTGGTGACGTGTATAAAAGAAACCTGTCCAAAGAATCATACTTCACACCACCATGGGCAAGACCAAAGAGTTGACCAAGGACGTCAGAGATAAGATTGTAGACCTGCACAAGGCTGGAATGGGTTACAAAACCATCGGCAAGCAGCTTGGTGAAAAGCAGACAACTGTTGGTGTGATTATTCGTAAATGGAAGCAACACCAAACAACTGTCAATCGCTCTAGGTCTGGGGCTCCATGCAAGATATCACCTTGTGCGGTATCGGTGATCATCCGAAAGGTGCAGAATAACCCCAGAACTACTCAGGGGGAGCTTGTGAATGATCTCAAGGCAGCTGGGACCAGAGTCACCAAGAAAACCATTGGCAACACACTACGCCGTAATGGTTTGAAGTACTGCAGCACTCGCAAGGTCCCCCTGCTCAAGGAAGCACATGTACAGGGCCGTCTGAAGTTTTCCAATGAACACTTGAATGATTCTAAGGAAGATTGGGAGACAGGATGTGGTCAGATGAGACCAAAATCAAGCTCTTTGGCATCAACTCGACTTGCCGAGTTTGGAGGGGGAAGAATGCTGAATATGACCCCAAGAACACCATGCCCACCGTCAAGCATGGAGGTGGAAACATTATGCTTTGGGGCTGTTTCTCTGCCAAGGGTACAGGACGACTCCACTGCATCGAGGGGACTATGGATGGGGCCATGTAACGTGGAATATTGGGCTTGAACCTCATTCCCTCATTGCTTCCCATTGAAAACGCAACCTTAAGGATTTGGAGAGGATCTGCAAAGAGGAGTGGACCAAAATCCCTCCTGAGATATGTGTAAACCTGGTGACCAACTACAAGAAAAGTCTGACGTCTGTGCTTGCCAACAAGGGTTATTCCACCAAGTACTAAGTCATGTTTTGCTAGGGGTTCAAATACTTATTTTCTGCATCAAATGCAAATTAAGTCATAAATGTTATAAAATGCAGTTTCTGGATTTTTTTGTTGATATTCTGTTTCTCACTGTTAAAATACACCTACTATTAAAATTATAGGTCACACATTTCTTTGCAAGTGGCCAAACTTGCGAAATCGGCAGGGGTTCAAATACTTATTTTCCCCACTGTATGTACTGTATATATGTACATAAAATGTAATTGCATTGGGCATCCAGTCAGTACGTTTGTTTAATACTTGTGGTTTACTCATTTTATTATTTATTTCAATATCATTGCTCTTCTTAATTGTAGATTACTTTACCTACTTCTAGCCATCAACTGTTCTTCTCGGCAGGTGTGTCTGAGAGCGTAGAAGAAGACGTGGCAAGTGTGTCCGAGAGCGTAGAAGAAGACGTGGCAGGTGTGTCCGAGAGCGTAGAAGAAGACGTGGCAGGTGTGTCTGAGAGCGTAGAAGAAGACGTGGCAGGTGTGTCTGAGAGCGTAGAAGAAGACGTGGCAAGTGTGTCCGAGAGCGTAGAAGAAGACGTGGCAGGTGTGTCTGAGAGCGTAGAAGAAGACGTGGCAGGTGTGTCTGAAAGCGTAGAAGAAGACGTGGCAAGTCTTTTTCAGTTAGTGCTCTACCTGTTCAGTGTCCTAGCAATTCCAAGTGAGACCCTTTGCTCAATGTTTCTTTAAAGATGTAATTTTATCAAAGTTTGCAATTTGCATAACCACAACTTAATACAGTTTTCACACAACACACATTTTCTAATCCCTTTTGCCATTTTAATGTTAATAAACAGGATGTCTACCTTCTCAGGTGTGTCTCAGGTGCGTCATGTGGAGGTGGGGGGTAATAATTACGCTACAATCCCTGAGTTTCTCATTTGCCCCTAGCATAGCTCATAGTGTTGCGGAACAAGCCGTTTTCACTGCAGAGTTCGGTATCTGCTGGCCAGTAATTGACAGAGAGACATCCCAGTTGTTTTTAGCATATTTTAACATTTCAATTTTAAAGCACTACAAAACCACAGTAGGCCTGACCTGACATGAAAGCAAAAATACATTCGAGGCAGAGTATGAACAAATCCTGTTGCACAGTCCATCTGCTTAATATTCACATCACTTTCTTGCCCCATCTGAAAACTATGTGAGTACACACACACACACAAATACAGACAAACATGCGCCCACACCAGATATAGAAAGATTAACACATTTTTTTCTACAGATTTTTAAAACTCCATTCTCAAAGGTGCCCTCCTTGTCGCCTCCATTAACACTATTACATAGTCATTTGCAGTAATACTAGCTGATAACACATCAGGACATGATATCAAGTTTGGAACGGTAATGCACATTCATTACCTTCATTACAAAGATAGGCAAATCATTTTTTAGATATCCATTGAATGAGATTGTGACATTGGCAGTCTTTCAAGGTAGAATAGGTAAAACATCTTGTTGCGTGCAAATACAATGACAATAAAGGCTTTCAATTTCAACTGGGTTCTCTGAGTTTACAGACACTACTGCGTGTTTAACACAGCAGTTTCCATAACATAAAAACAAGACCTTCCCTTAATCCAACTGTAATTATGAGTAAGTAATAAGTAAAAAATAAAATGACAAAGCTGATTGTTTGGTTGTCAACTTATAAAGTCAATTTTATACATTTACATACAGTATCTCTGAGCTAACATTGTTCAGCTCATTAGCCTAGTTAACAGGAACAAGCCTTTTAAGATTGCGGTGAACGAACCTAGCAGTCATCCAACCCGGCCTCTGACCCAGAGGCAATAACCTTGCAACCTGGCCACAACATTAAAGAGCCAAAGAGTGGCTTTGGCAGTCACAGCACAAACAGTAACATTACTCCGTCACAAGGATTAACATATTTTTACCATTTATAAATGTTCTGTAAAAGGAGCTTGCCATAAGTGACTTATTAATGTGAAGTTACTGCTGCAAATAAGTATTAGTTTAAGGAGTCAGCCATCAATGTAAATGTATGAAGAAGTGCTGGAAGAACATGGCCGCTATCGTCTCAGACAATGCTAGTTAATTGTCCACAGGTGAAATCAAATAGAAGTGGCAGAGAGTTAACCTTTTCCCACTTTTATTTCTTTCTACACTGAAAAAAATGGCAAAAGTAAAACTCTAATATGTGGGGTGAAATTTCTGTCTGAAAAGCAGTATTACAGCAACATTATGTCCATACATTATTGTTGTGGAATTCATGAAGTGAGACATACATTAGTTAAGACATACAAAGCAACGCAGTATCCATCTCATCTCTATGGCTACAGAAGATAGAAGTTTTTCTTCTACGGATGTCTGAAAAAATAAAGGTAGACGGATGTTTTTGTTTACTCACCTGGCTGGCAGCTCCAAATTCACATGCTACTCTGCTGTACCATGAAGATCGTGTGCAAACTCCATTCAGAACTTTGAAACGTGTGGACTGAATCATTTAATTTGTAGATTTCTAAAAAAAGAATGTAATATTGTCATTATTATTTTTAAATATATATTCATACACTAATACCATTGTAAACTTGTGTGACTTCCCTAAAGTTTTTTTACCGTTTAATGGGACATTGTTGAAGAACTACATAAAACATGTTAAAAACATAAAATTAGTCAAATTAAATTATCTTTACTGATCCCACAGTTTTCTCACTTTGGGTTGAATATATTGCTATAATGTAAGCAATTGTAGTCCACTCAAAACCTTACTTGCACAACCTAACAAGTTAATACTAACGTCAGAACATGGAAAAATAGTCCGACACAAATACATCATTTGAAAAGTTATGTAACAATTTTATATTTGATCTGATCATATGTTAAAATGTAACATGGTTATATAATGCAAAATAACATAATGAAAGTAAAAAAAACTACATTGTACTATGAAGAAAAGTTAATGACTCAACATCACGCAATAATCATATTTATTACTGCTATTGAAAGCAGCTATTGTTTTAACCAATGAATTCACTATTCATCAATGCACTGGACCCAAATCTAAATGAGCAGTATCGTTATGTAGGTGTGTTGTCAACGTTTTGTTCTTTTCTTCTTTTGTGTACATTCTGATGCCATGTCAGTTTAGAGATGCAAACAAAAGTACCTGACTGATTGGGGTTGATTAATCACCAAATAGTTGCCCCTTTTCACAATCCCATTGTTAGTTCCTTTGCCCTTAAAGTACATGTGGATTTGCAGGTGCCAACTATGTGACGATAAGAATGTGTTGACTTGCTGCTGATTGGCTGATGACTCTGTGCCAAATGCAATTTAAGGCCGGATCACCTGTAGAGATTTTGCGCCAGTTGACAGGTTCAGGTAAGACCACCTTTGTGATACCTGAATCTACTCATACAGCTTACAGATGGTGTTACAGCCATTCAACAGTTCAGACTTCTTTAGATTGTGATTGACTCAATCTGAAATTTGTTTTGTTGATGTTAAATGATTTATTCTAATTCATATCTATTAAATAGGCTTATTTCGTGAAGACACCATGTGCTGTAGTGTAAGAGCTCTTTACTCACGGCTCTGCTTATTTTTTCAGACATCCGGAGAAAAAACTTCTATCTTCTGTAGCCATGGAGATGAGAGGGATACTGCCTTGTTTTGCCATCCTGCTTCTTGCTGGTATGTCTTAACTAATATCACTTCATGAATTCCACAACAGTAATTTATGGACATAATGTCTCTGTAATACTGCTCTTAAGACAGAAATTTCGGCTTGTTTCTGTCCCTTCTGAGCTCCAAGTTGATTGGCTAGGATTGTTCATGGATTGGTCTGAGCCACCATGTGTGTTTCCAGTTTACAGCGCCAGGACTGTGGATGAACACCGGAGTGTTTCTGAGTGCAAACACTGAGCTAGAGACAGCTAGAGGACTATGAGGAGCAATTCGCTGAATGTGACGAAAAGTGTAATGAATTAGAATTGCAGACTGCACCTTTAATTAACCTAACTTGTCAATATCTGACCATACATTGGGACGAACAATGCATTGAACAAAATCTCAGTTAAATCAAATCAAATCAAAAGAATGTTAACCTTTATTCTCCTTTTAAACCGTCTCCAGAATGTCCTTTATTTTCCCAGTAGATGCCCAAAGCTTTACTTAAGATTCACATCTGATATAGGCTTCGGGCACAACACAATGGCAGTAGGTTTTGCAATATCAAGTCACAACTCACGTCTAGGAAGTTGTGTACTTTCTGTGAGTCACTAACTGCATGATTAGGATGGGATAAAATGAATAGCTGATAACACAATCAGTAGCTAATGGTTGGACAGATAGGCCAGCTACTGTATCTTTATATACAGATTATTGGGAGAGGAATAATAGCCTTGACCCACACCTAATGGGAGTGGCAAACACATGATAATGATTTTAGAAATCACAGAAAGTAGTTGCCAAGGTATAATACCAATGAGATATAAACATGTTGGTGATGGCAATCAAGGGTGACACTAATAAAAACACATGTTCCAGGCCATGTCTCTGCAGGACTAGCAGTTGCTCCCACAGACACAGGAGTGTGCTGGGCCATGGGGGACCCCCACTACCGCACATTCGATGGCTATAACTACAACTTCATGGGCAGCTGCTCGTACGTCCTGGCCAAGAACATGCGTGTGGATGTCACCCACCCAGCTTTTGAGGTCATTGCGAAGAACACCAAAAGTGCAGACTCACTACTCACATCCGTCGGTGAGGTGACCATTAATGTCTTTGACCAAGTCATTAAAATAGTCCGCAAGGATATCAGCATGGTTTGGGTGAGTTGACACTTTACGTGACAATCGTTAAAACTTTAGCTGGAAAAGAGTAATGTGAGTACTAAAGACGATAATTTGTGTCATTTCCAGGTCAATAATCAAGTATGGAGCCTGCCTGTCACCCTTAAATCTTCACAAGGAGAGATCTATCTGCGCCAGAGTGGTCTGTCTATGATCTTCTGGACGGGCTTTGGGCTGACAGTGCAGTATGACTGGAAAGAGTATGTGAAAGTGTCTGTGCCCAGCAGTTTTATGGGAAGAGTACGTGGTCTGTGTGGAGACTTTGATGGAAACAAAGACAACGATCTCCTCAACCAAGACGGCTCTGCGGCAGAAAGCGTTGAGGCGCTGGGAAAGAGCTGGAGGGTGCCCAACCAGGAGGGTGAACAGTCCTGCAAAGACGAGTGCACAGGCGATTGTGGGGGATGTAGCTGGATCAAGAGAATGAAAGCTGATGTGTCCTGTGGGGTCATGACCCCAATTCTAAATCTTCAGTTCAGGGACTGCCATTCTCTTATTGAACCACACGTCTTCTTTGACATGTGCAAGTTTGACTACTGTCAAGGTGGTGGTAAGATGAAGGACTACACCTGCGACATGTTGCAAGTCTACACAGATGCCTGCCAAAGAGCTGGGGTTAATGTCCATGACTGGAGAAGGATTGCTCACTGTCGTAAGTAGCCATAAGATAGCTAAAGATGAAGACTGACACAAACAATGATTCTCACACCATCAGTTTTGTCAGTTCATCATATAGCTGAAAATGTAAATCACTACAGTACATGAAAGGCACTTGACATAGCAGGACCTCAGCTAATGTTTAAAAACATACCCTACTGTTTCTTCCCTGCAGCTGAACCTGAATGTCCAGAGCACAGCCACTTTGAGTACTGTGGGAATGCCTGCCCAGCAACTTGTGAGGATCCATCTGCCCACTCCACATGCGAAACCCCTTGTGTGCAAACCTGCACTTGTGATGAAGGCTACTTCCGTAGCGGCAACAAATGCATACGCAAGGAGGAGTGTGGCTGCCAGTATAACGGGCGCTATATCCAACCTGGACAGACCATCTGGGGTGACGATCAGTGCACGGAAAAAATAACTTGCACCTCAGGCCAAATTAAAACAGAGAAGACCTCCTGTGGTCCTGATAAGAAGTGTGGGGTGAAGAATGGCATTAGATCCTGCCAAACCCTTAGTCCTGCTGTTTGCACTATCTCAGGTGACCCACACTACAGGACCTTCGACAACCAAACATACGACTTCATGGGAACCTGCACCTACGTAGCCGCTGAGGGCTGCCATCTTGACGGTACCCACCTCACCCCCTTTTCTGTTGTGGTGGAGAATGAGAAATGGTACGACATGTCAGATGACCCAAAGGTGTCTGTGGCCAAGCTGGTGGCTGTGACTGTTTATGGTAACACCATTATCCTGCGCAGGAATCAGGTTGGACTGGCCATGGTGAGTACACCTAGCTCATTATCCTTATTTACTTGTAAGGGCAAGGACCCCCAGGACGCTGCGCTCGTCTAATGAGCGTCGTTAAGCACTGCTGTCTGTGCAAGTACGTAATCTAGACTATTCTCATTTGTAGTTCCACGTTGGTGGAACGAGCTGCCTAGCACTACCAGAGCAGGGGCGTCCCTCTCTACCTTTAAGAAGCTCTTGAAGACCCAACTCTTCAGAGAGCACCTCCTTTCCTAACTTGCACTTCCTCTCCTCTTCCTTTCTCTACCTCTACTTATCTTTCCTCTAATGCTATCTCCTCTAACTAGTACTTAACTCGCACTTACAGTAGTTACATTCCTGCACTTGTTTTTTTATCTCTTATGTAAAGTAGTATTTATTGTTACACTAGGTCTATATTGCTCGTAGCTTGATTGTTCTCTCCTTTGTACATCGCTTTGGATAAAAACGTCTGCTAAATGACTAAATGTAAATCACTTCAGCTTGTTCAACAAGAGGCCAGCAACACTAATGTCCACTATTCTAAAGTCACTAACCTGGTTCATGCAGCCAGATACACAATGAAAACAAAACAAAATAATTTCTGATCCCCTCATCTGAGTTTAGAAAAAAAAATACATGGTAGCACCAGCTTTGTGTGGAAAATACCACACTCCTTCCAGACACTTTTTCTTTAAAGTGATGCATTTGGCAGATCAATTCTGTTTCTAAAAGCAAGTATTCTAATTTCCTTCACAGTTGAATGGAGCCATTCTGAACCTGCCTTTGAGTCTCAACGATGGACAGGTTGTAGTCCAGCAAATTGGTACCAATGATGTCATCACAACAGACTTTGGGTTGAAAGTGACCTATGACCTGGTGTACCACGTCTCTGTCACAGTTCCTGGTAGTTACGCAAGCAAGACCTGCGGGCTCTGTGGCAGCTTCAACGGCAAAGACTTCAACGGCAAAAAGGATGATGAGTTCCAGCTTCCTGATGGCAAAATGACCAAAGATGTGACCACTTTTGGGGCATCATGGAAAGTTGGTGTGCCTGGTGTTGTTTGTGAGGATGGTTGCGTTGGCGACAGCTGTCCCAAATGTCCATCAAGTGAGATGAAAGAGATTGAATCTGACTGTTCCATCATCACCGACACCAAGGGACCCTTCGCAGCATGCCACGCTGTTATCGACCCTGCGTCCTACTTCCGAGACTGCGTCTATGATGTTTGTGTAGCTGGCCTGCCAAATGGCATCCAGATGCTCTGCCACAGCATTAATGCCTACGTCATCGACTGCCAAGATGTTGGAGTTAAGGTGTTGAACTGGAGGACACCCAACCTATGTCGTATGTATTACCCAATCATTCTCATTTAGTATTGCAAACGCTACGCCCTCTCTCCGTTCAATTTAACACACTGACATCAAGTAGTTGTCTATCTTCCTAGTCTTAGGGTGGACCAAGTTAAATCCAAATATCTCTTATTCTGTCTCTTCCTTCCTCTCCATACTGTCACCTTTAGCCATGACCTGCCCAACAAACAGCCATTACAGCATCTGTGCTTCGCCCTGTAAGACCCCGTGTCCCGGGCTTACCAGCGCTACCTGTGCTGACGTCTGCGCTGAAGGATGCGCCTGCAACACCGGCTCCTACTTCAATGGAACAGGCTGCGTGCCACAGGACGAGTGCAGCTGCTATATCAAGGGCAAGACCCTCAAGGTATGAGGCGATTAATTAGCACTCCATCAGCGACCTATGTTGCTTAAAAAAAAAAGCTTTTTTGGCAAAATTTGGAATATATTTATGCATAAGGATGACTGAAAACTTGAATTGTCTAATATTGGCTTTCTTTTCCTAGATTGGACAGACAGTTGTGTCAGAGGACTGTACCACCGTGTACATGTGTTCAAAGTCGGGGGTGGGCAAAACACTTTCCATGTCTTGTAACGCTGATGAGACCTGCGGAGTTAAGAACGGCATTCGTGGATGCTATCAGAAACAGTGCATCTTGGGAAGTGATGGGGCGTTCAGCACCTTTGATGGCAGAGTAGGAGACGTGAAAGAGAGCGGGGTATATGACCTGGTGAAGATCTGCGATGACAGCCAAGAAAAGGGGTGGTTCCGGATCATGATGGATCTGCAGACCTGTGGGAAGACCGGTCACGTGGCTGCTGTGGGCATCATTGCCTTTTTTGATGAAGTATCCATCATTGTGAACAGCAAGTTCCAGACCTGGGTGAGTTTATTGGAAAACCCATGACAGCTTGAGTTGTTCTGAAAAATTGTGCTGCACTGTACTCTAAAGAATTGTATGAAAATAGGATTTAAATCAATTGTAATAGAAAATGCATTGGTGACTATATATATATATACTATATATAGTGTGTGTATATATATATATACTACATAAAGTTACTATAAGTGATGTAGTAGTAGTTCCCATTGAAAACTCTGGGTTCTCCGCCTCTATGAAATGCACCATGTTCATGTCACACTAGAGGTCAGGCAGGGATGCCTATGTTTCACTGTATTTGTTGTGGTGTGGACATACTCCACAGGGATTATTTAAGGTTTTAGAGACTTTGTGAACGGGACTTATTGAAAATCATACTGAAAGGGGTTGCATCAACCACTGTGCATTGCTCACTGATTTGCTAGCCAATAATCTAGTAGCCTAGCATACAGTACAAGTCAAAAGTTTGGACACACCTTCTCATTTTTTTGAGAAGATTTTTCTTTGATTTTAGTATTTTCTACATGGTAGATACAACTTTTTTTGTTTAGTACATCATTCCATATGTGTTCTTTTGTAGTTTAAATGTCTTCAGTATAAATCTACAATGTGGAAAATAATAAAAGTAAAGAAAACACTTAAAATTAATAAAAAAAAAAAATGTAAGTTGTGTCCAAACTTTTGACTGGTACTGTATAATCACACGCTTGAACACTCCTTACCTTTTAGTGATCCTCAAGAGTGGAGTCTATTAGCCCACAGACTGATCCCACCTTTATGGTTTTAACAGATTAATGGAAAGGAGGCAACGCTGCCCATGAAGATGGCAAACGGTCTTTCAATTCAAGTGTCAAACGACCAGCTCGTCATGGAGACGTCCACCATCGTTGTGTCTTACAATCACTTGCAGCAGCTTACAGTGACAGTCAGTGACAGTGTTGCAGACAAAGTGTGTGGAGCATGTGGGAAAATCACAGCAGCTGAGAAGCTTCTTGTTTCCTTGAAAAGCAACACTGTTGAGTGGACACCATTACACTTAACAACCTGGTGAGTTATAATGTAGATCACTGTCAAGTTTAAAAAGGATTGGTGGAATTTTTTTCCATTAAATAATGATTTTTAATGTCCATTAGTTAGTGGAATGCATTATGCGTTCAGTCATACAATAAGACTTCTTTGGGGCAAAAGATTTTTGTATGTCTACAGTATTTTGATTCAGGAAACGGTTATTGTCTTGGTTGGTACAGCTGCTTGGCAATAACTCGGAGTAGGCGGTTGTGTGCTAAAGTCTTGACGCATGTTATTTTTCTTCTCATGTTTCTAGCCCACAATGAAGAAGCCCTGAAACGAGGCTCGATGATGAGGACCATGAGGAAGCCACATAACCCCATCTCTGAGTCCAAAACATCCCAATACTCATTAAGGAAACTTACGCCCCTCAGGACACCATATTTACACTACATAGCATTCAGACCCCAGTGTAAATATGCAACCTCTCTCTAAAGTTTTGATTTTATCTCTTATAGATCTGAGTCATCTTTCTATAGAAAATGCTGAAGTGTCATCTTTATGGTCTTGTCTCTGACCAATTGCTGCAGTTCACTGACACACAGACTAATGAAATGATGGCGGCAAGAACTCTCTCAAATCGGAGTATGGTCAAATTTATTATCAAACAAATAAAGCAGTATATTGACAAGTAACAGTGTCCTGAAGTAATTATTATTACCTGAGCAAAATAAGCGGAGTGCAATACTAAATGAAACAGCCTTTTTGGGGAGGAAAAAATTTAAAAAGGCTCTGCTAATGTTGTTCTTGTTGAGCAGCTGTATCAATACACGTCTCCACTAGCCGATCTTTACCATCATAATACGACACTTTCTGCTAAGAGAGGTAATTTGTAATGGAAGTATATGTAGATTTAATCAACGGCCACACAAATCATAGTTAAAATACCTGTTTTTAAAACAAACTACATGACACACCTTTCCCTACCACTGTGGTAGTGCAGGCATTTACTTGTAAGCATTGGCTTTGTGTTTGGGAAGGAAACTGAAGTTCTTCGGGACAGGCCCCAGCAACAACTCACTGGAAAACGAGAAAGAAAATAAGAAAATCAATGTTTTTTTACTCAAGAAAGGTAAAGTAGCGTAAGCTGGTACCCCAACAATGAATACAAATGTGCATTATTTGAAACATAAATAGCAAGGCATGTGTTAATACACTCTTCTCACCCACCTGATTTTCACCCAGTCTTCCACATAGTGACTGGCCATGAGAGACTCCAAGTAGTCTCTGCCCATATAGAACGGTGGTCGTTCGTTAATCTTTTGAGGCACTCTTTCCAACAATCCCACAGGGATGTATCTGTGATTGAAAGAAAATAGTGATGTCCAGAGATCAGAGGGACATCGATTTTTCACCACCTTCTCAAAATACCATGAATTTAAATGTACTTCAGCCTAGTAACACAGTGTAAACACATCTATCTGGTACCTTTTCATTTTCATTGGTTAACACACTGTATTTTTCTCCACACACACACACACACACACACACACCCTACCTGCACAAGAATGACAGCCATTCCAGCAGAAAAGTTCTGGTCTTCTCCAGGCCCTGTGTATCACTTCCCCAGTGCTCCATGCCGAAGTGTGTGAAATCCCGCAGGACGTCCAAGCGCTCACTGGAGGTGATGTCCCAGTGCCTCTTCTCCTTGATCTCCGTGAAGATCCAGGGTTTTATCAGAGCACCTCTGCGGGACGGGCAGAGAAGGTAGTACTATGAGCACTATGGGTTTTAAGTCATTCCCTTCAAACATTTATATTTAGCCATTTAGCAGACACTTTTGTCCAAAGCGACGTACAAGGGAGAGAACGGTCAAGCTATGAGCAATAGAGACCTAGTGTAACAATAAATACTATTTTACATAAGAAATAGAAAAATGAAATAGAAAAAAAGTGCAGGAATGTAACTGCTGTAAGTGCAGTTTAAGTACTAGTCGAAGTGCAAGTTAGGAAGGGAGGTGCTCTCTGAGGAAGGGAGGTGCTCTTTGATTTATGTTAGAAAGGCCAGTGGCCGTAGAAGATTGTCCTGCACACATGCGCAGAGATCTGTTTCGCGGGACACCTCTCGTGAGTTGATCAGTTAGCGGAAAAATCACCTGTTGAGTCAGCACGGTAACTAGTTGGCTTGTTCGTTTATTATCTTAGTGGTGGATGTTGGACTGCATTGTGAAAGCAATTACCTTGCCACCATTAGCCCGGAAACTCCAGTTTCTCTAGCCTTCATTGCATCTTCCCAGGACAGAATATCTCCATTACCTTTGATAGGAGAAAGACAGTGTCTACTGGAATTTCTTGGAAATACAAACAACCGTCATGGTTCCATCGGTCATTACCAGTCATTGGTTAAATGTTAAATGGATACATTTCTTAATAAAACATTCTTAACAATTGTTTTATACATGCAAACAGCTAATGACACATTTGAACTGATTCTACCAATAATAGTTGGAAGAGATCCCTGCTTACCGAAGAGTGGAATGGGACTAGCCAACTTTGAGCAAGTGTCAATATAATCCCAGTCTGCTGATTTGGTGTAACGCTGTTCCCGGGATCTACCATGTAACTGAACGGGAAAAAAGATATCGGTAACATTAAAGCAATTATTTGAATACCGTAATCCACCAGGCAGTAGCCTTTATATTACCGAAGGATTCAAGAAGGATACAAATAATAAATGATTTAGCTCAAATACCGTTATTAGTGATGCACCCCACTTTTTCAGCTCAGGGATCAGCTTGTGTGCGATGTTGGTCTTTTCTTGGACGCCCGTGCGAATCTTGACTGTTAATGGGACATCAAGAACCTGTGAAAGTATCAGTTAGGGGTTAGGGTCCGGCACCTATTGTTAGGGTGGTAGTTTCAATACTGACTAGTACTTAACTGGCACTTACAGTAGTTACATTCCTGTACTTTTTTTAATTTCTTATGTAAAATAGTATTTATTATTATTACACTAGGTCTCTATTGCTCGTAGCTTGATTGTTCTCTCCTTTGTACGTTGCTTTGGATAAAAATGTCTACTAAATTACTAAATGTACATGTAAATGTACTGAATCTTGCTGATGAATATAGTACATCAGTATGAAATCCTGATTTTTGTACCAGAGTGAATTTGTTTTAGAACTGTAAATAAATTCATCAGATCATTCCATAAGAGAATTCCAAATACCCCACTCGACATTACTGCAAGTCCAACTAGACACAGTTCACTGTTGATGAAGATCCAATCAATGAATGTTTAATAATTCCTCAGGAACTTTTTTGTAGCTCGGTCAACAGTGTACTGATACGTGGGCCAATGCAAAGTGAACCGAGCGTATAAAAAAAAAACTCACCGAGTTCATTCCCCTGACAATCTGTTCAAATTTGTTGGTCCTCATCATCAGACCACAGCCTCCACCCTGTGAGAAGGAAACAGCAGAATTACAACTCATTCTACTGACCATAAGGCACGGACAGAAATCCTTGGCCCCCCTGGCAGTCCTTCACCTTGGACTGCTCCACCTTTTAATCTGCATTGGCAATCTACACTGTGTTAGGAAAGTTGTTGGCAAGCTAGCCAACATAGCTATCACAATAACATTACAAAGAAGCCGTGTTATAACAAGCTTGCTAACATCGCTAACGAGATGTCTCGCTAGCGGCTAAACTTAGCGAAAGCTGTTGAAATTTGCTTACTTTGTTTATGACAAACTAGCAAGTCAACCACTTTCCCAACACAGTCAAACATCAAGCAAGTGCAACACAAGACAAAGCAAGACAGCAAATAAGTTACTGAATAGTCCAGCAGAAAGTAGCCCCCTACATGCGGCTCTAGAAACTACATAGTGTTACTTTAAAGTAGTTCCCATAAGCAACACCACAGCAATATCGAGTGATTTGACAGCAGTGGCACAATACCTTTTTGAACACAAGGTCAATGGGACAACCAGAGTTGATGTCCACAAAGTCCACGTCGATGTTGTCGTTGAGCAGCTCAGCACACCTCGTCATCGTGTCCGGGAAGCAGCCCTCCAGCTGAAAGAACAAGACCCCGTTAAATGTGTGTGTGTCAAGTGTGTGTTTCTGTGCATGTGTAGATGTGTGTGTGTGTGTTTCTGTGCAGATGTCAGAAATCTTCACATACATCGTTATCTCAGACCAGGTACATAGGCAACCCTTTTCAAATCACCAGGGTGAACCATTTTATGAACTCTATAACCAAAGGCTAACTATTAATGATATCATTAACACCAGCAACCAGAAAAGAGAGGAACAGTTATCATAATAGACAGATGGCATGTGCTTAAAGACATAGAGCCTGGACATATGTAGGCTCGAACCTGCACTCCAAAGAGGTCCTCACTCTCGTGCCTCTTCAGGAGGGCCCACTCAGAGGTCTGGCCCTGAAGCAGGTTAGTGCACATGGCCATCTCCCCACACGTGATGTCAGCACCAAACCGCTTGCAGACACGCCGGAAAGGAAGATTCCCACACTGCGGGGAACACAAATTCATAGTCATTTTTACTCAGCTCAGCAGCATATGTGCAAACATGTTGAATTATTTAAATAGCTTTAAAGTATTCATTCTGCAACTTTAAAAATGGGTATAATAATTTAAGTCTGAGTTAACAACAATGACAATTCCTATGCAACAAGGCATGACTTCTATGAAATGCATATAAACAAACTTACTGTTGTTAAGGGAGCTAGGTACAACTTATCACTGAAATCCACCTGTTGGGCAAAAAAAATGATGCAATGTTAATGATAAGCCTTATCTCAGACTTGAAGTAAATAAGCAACCAAAATAGTGGACATGTACAGAAACTCATTCACAAACAATCCACAGACTCACCTGCTTCTTCTCACAAGGACGCAGCTTTACAAGGTCAACATCTGTCAATGCTCCAACTCTCTTGTCGGAAACCTGCTGCCCCAAAAAAACAAAACAAATTAAGCAATTTAGTCTCCCACCAAAGAAGTACTCAGTGTTGATGGTCCTGGTCCCAGTCTCTATGACTCACCTCTGTGTCCTTCACGTTTGCAGTGCTATCCAATTCTGTGGGCTGATTCTGGGCCTCACCAGGGCAGCAACTGTCTGTAGTGTCCTTCTCAGCAGCATCTGTATTCTTGTTATTGCCCTGGGCTTTGCCTTTGCTGATGGTCTTTAGGTACGCCTCAGTTGCGTTGAAAGGCACTTGCCTCTTGCGCAGACGCCACTGCAGGTCTTTGTCCAGATGGTTCTTGACTGGTGTCCTTTCCTTGCTCGCCTTGAACACTTCCTCGTTCACGAGGTTCTTGAAGTCAGGTCCGGTGTGGGCTTTGGCAAACCGACAAGTCACACCATAGTGGCATTTCCCGAAGGTGTCATAGAGGTAGCATTTCTCTCCAATGTCAGCTGGCTTAGAGGCCATATAGTCAGCGATGTTGTGGAAGAATTTGCATTTGTCACCATATACACATTTTGTTTCACGTTCCTGAGTGGATAAGGGAAGTTGGTTATTAATTATTAAAAATAAAATATAGGCTATATATTATTCATTCAAAAACTCATAACATCAATGCACTTCAAATTAAAGCATGGCCAGCATAAAAAACATTTTCTATTAAATGAGACAACAAAAAGCCATACATTACGCAATTTTCTTTTTCAAAGGTTCTACCTGTATGATTGAGGGGCAGAGTCTTCGGTCATCATAGCTTTGAGGTTTCTTGTGAGGCCTAGACTTATTTTGACCGCGAATCCTCTTTTTGTTTTGTTTATCCTCCTCTTGTTGCACCTTATTATCCAGTTTTATCCTCTTCTCCTCTGGCTCTTCAGTCTTTTCCTCTACTGGACCAGTAGCTTCATTTGTGTCCTTTTTGCCCCCTTTCCACCCTGAATCCACAAGCTCATGAAACTTCTCCTTGGATGTGAGGTATCTGCAGAAGTAAGGCACTCTATGAGCTCAATCAGTACATTTACGACAGCCAGCTATCGTGCATCACTGCAATATCAGAATAAATTGACCAGTGCCTAGCCATCTTGACAGCATATCATGTAGCCCATGGGAAGTTCGTAGCCTCTCTTACTGTCCAAGACATTGCATTAACAACATCGGTAGCTCTACCATTTATCTTTGTGAAATAAATTATTGACAGTGACAAAATGTCTGTTCTTAAGATTCAAAATCGTTGATTCTCAAAGCGACGTTTCAACTCACTGTGGTTTTATAGCGGAACATCCTTTTTCAACCCCATTTGAAGAGGTGGTTTGTGAAGTTTCTGTGGTCGTCTCCATCGCCCCTATCAAATCAGCCATGCATAAGTGGAGTTTTAACAATTATTAGGATTAACTCAGGTTTAATGCGGTAATGTCATCAGGATTCAAAAGCTGACACCGGCATTAACGCTAACCCCCATGACATTTGCAATCAGTGATTAGATTAGGTTTGAGGTTAAGTGCGCCAGGCAAAAAATACGTTGTTTTACTCATCCAAGTGAAAAAATAAGAATTTGTTTTTGCTGAGGACAATACTCTGAAGCTGTCTGACTTTATACATTTGAATCATTTGCGTTAGCCAGCTAGCTAGCTAGCTAGCGCTAGCGCCATAACGCTGGCCAGTTGTCTGATAAGAAATGCTAGATCCACTAACATTACACATTGTGCACAACATAATCAAATCGCTCAGTAATAAGATCATTTAGTTACCACTAATGAAGTCACAGAACAGGCTGTGACAATTCCCAGATCCTATATAAAGTCCGAATTTTAGCAAGTCAAACTCAACAGCATGTCACCATGCAAGTGCAACAATTAGCTGTCCGTATTGACTTGTGCGGCTATAGGTTTTGTGGTTCCTAGAGCAGTTCACGTTCCGGTGTATTTTGACTGCTGTGGTAGTCTTTGACGGAACTATTTACATTGGTCACTGCTTCTGATCAACAATTGTCTGCAACCGACGTGGTGTGCAGATTTCCCAAAAAGTAGGCTACATTTGTGTGTCTAGTTTTTTTTTCTGCTACAGGAGGGGAAGCCTTTTTTGCAAAGCTCATTATGCACACATTACTCAAACACACACAGGTGGACCAAAGATGACATGATTGATTTGTTAAAAGTTGAATTTGTGAAGTGAGAAGTAAATCACGTCACAAGATAAAAAAGGATCAGGTAAAACACTACCCATCTCCAAATGGTATTGACATTATGGATATTAAATGCAACAATAAACACATACGTAACACATTATTTGAAAAAAGGAAGATTAGTCCCAGAGGGAAAGATTTCTGGAATAGCATCTTTAATGACATTGACTGGCAAAGAGCATGGCTTTTGCCATACAAATTTTGTATTACTAATAAAATTGTGCACATTGAAATTTGACACAATATATATGTTACAAATTTGTATTTATCTACATTTTTAGATATTGAAAATAAATGCTCCTTCTGTAATAGGGATTCTGAATCTTTAACTCATCTGTTCTACCACTGCTCATGTTCACTTACCTTTTGGACTCAGATTGAAAGATATATATATTGTGTAAACTAAAATGAATGTTGAAATTGACTGTAAAAGTGTCATCACTTATTTTGTTCATAAGAATAACAATTTGGAATTCATTACTAATTTGATTATATTATCTGGCAAATTCCATACACACAAAAGCAGATATGAGGTGACCCCTAATTTTAACAGATTCTCACATGAATTTGCACAGTATACTGACACGCTGGACATGATAAACACAACAAAAAGTAATAGAACGATTAAGATTTACAGAGAACTCTTCAATGTGGAATAATATCATCCTTTTTCCTTGTCGTATTGAACTTTTGCTTCCAAATTTATGAAATATATCTGTCCTGTGTATTTTTATTATTTTATTTGATATTACTTATCTGATGTTGTTTTATGGCTGATGTGATGAGCACTTGTCTGTATGTTTTTGTATACTGTATTACAATACTTTTTTTTTTAAAAGAACACTACCCATCTCCGTCCTGTTTCCGGGACGAAAGAATGACGCAACCAAATATTCTAAAAATGGGCAGTTCATAGCTGACAATGTGACATCAATAAGACAATGGATAATTTTGGACTGATTTAGAATTTTTGAATTCTGATTTAATAAAACTATAGAGGAGCCGGAGCAATGACTGTATATGAATAGACACCATTTCCAGAAAGGAAAACCAAGTTATCACAGTTGCACTGAAAAGCCATATAGCATATTCTTTATTTATGGTTGAACAGTGTTTTGAATGAATCTGACCAAACATAGCCAGCCTGTCACCCACCCAACACAGTTCAGTATTTCTTGTTTCCTCACCATGGATCCAAGACAAGTTTTCAATTAAAAATAGCATAATTATGCATAACGTTATTCAGTTATAGTCAGACATGACATGGAAAGAAAGCTGTATTTCAAATTATGCAGGCAATCAACAAAAATGTAATAAATTCAGACTTCAGAATTCAGCTTCTCTAACTTGGCCTCAAAACGCTTGCGACTACTATCCAAAACAGCAATCCCATTCTGGTTGAAGTCATAGCCAACCTTTGTTAGTTCATCTAGTCGCCACATCAAGTTCTCAAGGCTAAAGTCCAGGACCTTTGGCTTTTCCATAATTTGCCTTACAGTAATTCCTGCCTTTAGCAAGCAGTCCAGTTTGTCGCTCAACCGCCCTGGAGAAACAAAGAGTATTGAAGCATAGTTCATAAGGAGTTTGTTGGCATCCTCCTTGGTGCCGCCCAGCGAGTCCAGCTTCTCCTGTAGCATTCTAAAATTCCTCTTGAGGATTTCATGGGAGAGGTCCAGGATTTCTGCCCCATTTCCCTGCAGCAGAACCAGCAGATCCGAGTTCTTCAGTCCCAGTGAAGACTGAAGGAACTCCACATTGGACTTAACACGTTTCGTGCTGCGGATCAGGATGTAAAGGTTCCTTGATATGATAGCCTTTGCGAACTGACTAGGATCTGTCCCACCTAGGCTTAAACACACATCCTGCAGCAGGTCCACCATCTGACGGTTGAGCTCCACGCTGTTGGAGAAGGTGCGCGGTGCGGTGGTGAGCAGCCGATGCAGGTCCTTGGAGTCCAGTCCCAGCGAACCGAGGAAGACTATATTCTTCTCCAAGTTGTCGTTGTCGCTGGAACGGAAGAATGACTCGGGTGAACGGTTCAGAATACTGACAATCTCGCTATCACTCTGGAACACGCTCCGCCACAGTTGCCAGCGTTCCTCCAGGTGCTCCCCAGAACGAGTGATGGAGCGGGGGAAGCGCGTGATGATACCGGCCACCACCTCACGGCTGGCCCCTTTGGTTTGCAGGAAGCTCACCAGTCCGTGTTCATTGGTGATGGCCTTCTTCAAAACACCAGGTTGACGTTTACGGGCCATTTTCACATCCACTCCCAGCATTTTCAGGTTTTTAAGCAATAACCTGTTCTCGTCGTTTGAAGTTTGGGTATAGCTGACCAAGGTTCGGACCCATTGGAGAGAAGCCAATAAAGATTGTTGAGGGAGAATTCTCTGGAGACCCAGAGAAGCCCATATCTGGGGTAGCGCCATAATATGTCAGCGCTAGCCTGTTCCTAAGGTGAGAAGGAGAATCTATCAAGTTATTTTGTCTGACAGGTGCTACATGCAAATACAGGCTATTACAGTGATAATGCTTTCGATGTAACTCGTAAGACGCCATGGAAAGTGTCAGTCCATATATAACACAAGGCTTTTCCCCTCAGGCTGTAAAGAAATAGCCTATGCTATGTTTATTGTATTTAAATGCTAACTTCTTCTAAATGTGTGAACAGAAGTATGACGACACAGCCTCAACAACATCAACAAAGTTAGCTGTGTGTGATTTATTCTACGCCGTAAAGCAGATGCATTCCCTCATTATCACCAGAAACATCAAACTACAAAACAGCTTCACAATAAGGAGAAAACACATTTTCTCAGCTTTATTTCACTTGCCCTTGCTTGTGCCGCTGGAAGGTAGAAATGCGTTCATTACAGAGGGTTTGTATCTCTTTCGAAAACCCGTCAGTCCCAGCTTCCAAGTAAGTCGACAGCCAATACATCTACCAGTTTGTTATTTTGCGATGAGGACCCCTAGCGTCTTGGAGTAAGCGATACAAGCAATAGATGGCCGCATATGATAAATTGATGACGAACCTGCTCCGCAGTACTTAAACAAGATAAATATCGTTTGGCATTGGATAGCTATAAAATATCACATTCGTATGGTCCCTTCTGCAGAAAATGTGTAAAAGGTAACAGGGAGCTATGAAGACAGTTTTTCAAGATTACATACATTCAAAGTAGGCTATAGTAGCCAACAACAAACTACTTTTCATACACCTCAATTTTCAGTTTATTATTTACATTTTGTCTCAGCTGGAATGATTGAGCAATATATTCAAATATTTAAATTGGAGATTCAGAATAATAGGGATCACATATTTTCTTAAGCCTAGGCTATAGCCTAGGGTTTTTATTTGTATTTAAAAGAATAGGACAAATAAAACAAAACACATACATACACAGGGCTATCTTCAAGTTATCCTCAATGCATAAAGCTACTTATAGCAATGTCATTGCCACAACTTAATCCATTCAATTATAGCTTCAGATTAAGTGGGATCACATACTATTTCCAGAAGCCTAAATCAAAGAAATGTATACTGGTACGATCTAATGTAACTGTCATTATATGAATTCGTTTTTTATTTTTGTTTTAAATCTTTTTATTTGTTTTATTGTTATTGGTAAATGATTACAGAATAGGACAAATGAAATGAAGCATTCACATACACATGTGGTTTGTAGGGGTCCTATACATTCAACATGTTTCATATTTGTTATCCTCAGTATATTGCTATATAACTTATATACGTAGCTTATAGCAATATATTGACACAACTTCATCCATCTACGCCACTCTTGCATCTAGGATGGATTGCTTTAGCTAAGTGTAGGCAACCAATGTTATTTAATCATGTCTTTCCCCTTTGCTGCATTGCAGCTGTCTATATCTGCTTCAGATGTCCACTTGAGTCCCCTCCAGACTCTACCTGTAAAAGGAGTATCAGCCTCCATGTGTTTCTCGTTGAATCCTTCATTCATGCATAATTTAAATAGCCACTACACTATCACACTATCTTCCTTATTCAAATTGTGTTCCCTTGTGTTCCTTTCCTTCAGCCCTCGGCATGTATGATGTGTTTCCTTTTTTTGGTCTTCACTCGCCACTTATTGATGCGCCGTCTCGTTGGAGGGACCTAATCACTGTTTCATCACAGGCATCTGCAACGTTCTCTCGCAAGCATTCCGTTTCATTTGCTCCTAACAGAACACGCTCGGTGCTCCCGAGCACCACATGCACCCTTTCACAACGTCAATTTTCTGTCAATGTTTAGCACACACTTAATAAATAACATTATGAGGGGCTCTGATTACATCAGACAGACTGGTTTGAGGAGAGTTTCTCTTGGTAAATGGCTTCAGTGACTTTGCTTTGTTCAATAATAATACAGATGAAGATTATAAATAAATAATAAACCAATACTAAGATCATATTATCAACCCACACTGAATGGAAAAGTGTATTCGGATAGAAGTTCTTGGGTGAGGCCCTTGCAATTTACCAAGACAGACACAGTAACCTATCATCATAAACTTCTCTTTGTTTGTCTGTCTGTCTCCCTCTTTCTCTTGATCATGGGAATAAAAAGGGTATCGAGAACTTAATTACTGTCTACTTCACTGTTGAATAACAACGAGACATGTTGTTATACCCTTCAACTACTGCATGCTCTAATCATTTATGGGGTATTCACACACCCCTGCTATGAATGAAATTATCACTATCAGTGAACTTATAGTCATAGATAGTATATCTGTGAAACTGTTGACATATAGTCTTGACTAGAGTCTTGACTACAGAGCCCTCCATTGATCAGAAACAAGCTGTAATACGTGCCCCTCATGGTGTAGCTGCTTGAGTTACACCAGCTGACACCACACTCCTCATGCATCAATAATGGATGGCGAGAACTTTCAGTTGGGCTGTAGACTGGGGCTCTCTGTGCGCCCTCAGAGTGCCACACAAACCGTGCGAGGCTACAGGTGTGTTCGAAAACACTACCCTGACACGGACGCCACAAGCGCAGGATGTCCAAGAGACGATGGGTCGAATTCAAGATTTGCCAGACCATCAGCTGTTCAGCGCCTGTCAGTCGAAGGGAGAGGCCATCATCTCCAGCTGGTGGTGGTATGTTCAGCAGAAAAACCACGAAGGCAGTGTGTTAGGCCACTCGAATCATGTTTGAGTGCATTGACTGGTCTGTAGTAACTCAATCTTCGGATGTTGTCAAGTAGGATAGACTATTTTGGATGAATTCAGTATTGCAAACATTTAAATTGTAGATAACTCAAAAATTATTTCTGAATTTAGTCTCAGTGTGGTAAGTACATTTTTATAACTAAAAGTTGTCAGCCTTCAGCACCCTTTTCTGTTAGTTACTGGAACAAGAAATAACACTGATTCAAGTGTCCTTGTTTATTAAATCTGAATATATTCTCCATGTTATTTCAGTGTTTATACCACGAAACAATACAGGCTTGACATTCAATCAAACATATATTTACCTTTCAAGTAGCTTTTAAACAAATGCATAATGTGTTGAAGCCTAGACATTTGAAGGGATTTATTTATATTTTCTGATTAAGACATAGTGGATAAAATAATCAAAAGATATTTTGTAAGCCTATAGCCTATCACAAGCCTAAGGTCCCACATGCTGCAAGCATCCTCACATTAATTTTTCATACAGAGGCTTTACCCAGTTGTTGCAAGTCGTTGACATAGTTATCTCGCAAAACTCTCTCCTGAAACAAATGTATAGGCATGTGTTCAAACACATTCCCGGTAAAAGAAAAAAAAAGAAAAAGAAAAAAGTAAAGCTTTACTAAAAAAGAAAAAAATAGGAAGAGAAAGACACCTACGTGACGTCATCTTAGTCAGTCTCGTGTGTTTACGTGGATAACATGGCGCCGACTGTGTGGCTGTCGAATGGAGTCAGCACTTAGCCTAGTGTGAGAATCCGACGTGCTGTTAGGGCCGAGGATAAGACTGCTTAATGTTCACATCCAGTCTTATTTAAACACTTGGCTCCTATTCAGCGACAATTCGCATGAAGCCCGTTTCTTTCTCCAACAGCTACAGGGACAACGGTTATGGAAGACGAGGAGCGACAGAAAAAGCTAGAGGCCGGCAAGGCAAAGGTAAGATATTGCTATTTTAAAGAATGTCCTGTTCTCGTCATAACTTAACTATTGTGTCTGGGATCAAGCATAAACTGCAGAAGTAGTTTTAGAGCTCGTCATCGCTCTAAAAGCGACATTTACCATTGCCGTCCCGTAAACAGCTGACGTGAGAGGGTCTCTTCCGTGTCCCACTCCCAACTGCAGCTACAATGTAATGATGGCACGCGCCTCAATGACAGCTTCGGGGTTCGGTATGTGGGTTAGCTATTAGCTAAACTCCTTTGTCAAACGTGCGGGTGGGATGTTGTGTGAGGCTTCTGCCTTTCTGCTACTATATCACCGGCATGATGTCAAGTGAAGTTAGGGAAGTTGGTTCGGTGTCAAATGCACGCTTTATTTGCCCTAGTTATGGACCCACATTTGAACAAGGTTTGTGATTGTAGCCTAACGTTGTATGCTACTGCTGCTGGACTGGATTTTCAAGACATGCCCTCTGCGAGCTTGTGCCAAGACACTATTGCGTCACAACACCTCAGTGATTTCTTCTCATACGAGTGTCGTTTGAGAGATTCATGTGATTTTAATAAGGCCGTTTGACCCCCTGCTGAGCAAGTCAAGAAGGATCATATACGGCACACTATCCGTACCCTAAACAGACAGAATGGAACATAAAAACTATGTTTTGCTCAATTCTGGTACTTCTGTATAATATTGTGAAACATATGCCAGGTCCATTAGCACATTTACCCACTTAATTTAGAAAATTGAGAACAGTCTACCAACATGAGACTTCCCACTACTAAAAATAGGATAGACACTTAACCACTGGTGCTATAAATATGAAGTGTTTTCTGAGGTAGTGCAAGACAGAGGGTGGAAGTTGGGGCACAGACTGGCACAAGGCTTGTGTGGCATTGGAGATGATCACATGACCCGTCTAAAGAAGTGACCTTTGCGGAGTCATTTCTTCAAATCCCTTGAGAAGCTTAAATGACCCTGACTTCGCATTCTGAAGAGGGTGGATCATGCAATACCTGTAGTCTAACTTGGTGAAAATAATGCTATTTACCTCCTCCAGAGGATAACAAAGATGTGTCCTTTTACAGTAACAGTATGCAACAATTTGACACTTTTTGAGGTATGGTTTTATAGGCAACTAGTTTTGGTACAATCCTCAAATTCATTTTGATAGCATATGGTCATGTGAAGGACACCCTGCAAAAATGGAAGAAAAAGTTTTCATACGCATGACATTGCCAGCTATACTGCCAAAAGACACCAGTTAGTGTGTTGGCAAGCTTCTATCAGTGTCAACTGGGCTGTTGGTGGTGTTTGCAAGGTTTTTGCATGCCTTTTAGGTAGTTAGTTTGCTAGTTTTGGAACAGAACTCCTAGATATATGTGGTTGACATATATAGTTTACTGATCGCAGCTAGTAGTAGCGCACATTGCAAGAGGTTGGCCATATAGCGTGTAGCTTTTATTGTATACCTCTCTATTGTATTGCCAGTCATGTAGTTTGTCAAGTTTGTGCACATCTTGTTTAGTTATAGTTATAGTATACTCAAATGAGAACTGTTTTTTTTTTTACATTAAAGTATTACAGCTGATTTCGCCACCCTGTTGACAGCAGGTCTTCTTAACCTTGTGTGGTTCTCTTAACCCTGAACAGTTTAGTCTCCATCTGCTTTTCAACTGGGATTGGCATGCCCTTCACCTTATCTAAGCAGCCAATAGGCCTCATCCTGTTCAATGCTACAGATTGTTTTAAGGCGAAAGGCTGTATATTGGCAATAGGTCCACAAACACAACAGGAGCATAATGGAAACCTTACTCTTCCAAATGTTCTAGACCCAAACCTGCCTTCCATGTAGCTCTTGCAGTATCACAGGGATGAGGTGGCTCCACCAAACCAGCATGGTGATATCAAGATGTGGCTGTATTTACATGTAGCAAATTAGGTACTTTATCTAAAGTGTATTTAAATGTAATGACTGCACTGCATATCATTTGACACATGATGACAGTTTGGGGGCTTTAACTCTGACAACATTGATGCAGTGTTCAGTTGAATTCAGTTTCCTTAGTGGAGTGACATTTAAAGCGCAACAGTAAGGAGCTTTTGTCTAAAACTAGCAAGAGGCTTGCAAAAATGATAATTGGTGATGTCATTTTGTGAAAGCTTTGCAGGATGCAGGACCACAGAACTACATAGTGCATTGCCAGGATGGTTAGTGGGAATGGCAGGTGTGTTTATCTGTCCTTCAAATGACCATATGCCATAAAAATGTGAAGATGATACCATAACTATTTGCCCATACAACAAAAAGTGGCATATTGTTGCACAGAGTTGCAAACATGTGAGTAAATGTTAGACAAATGGTTGTTGTTGAAATGTTTTAGCCAAAAGTGAATCAGCAAGCCTAGGTTACAAACTAAGCCCATTATCAGTAGCTGTGACTGTTACGAAAGTACATTCATAAATGTTCACAGTTCCTTTTTTTGTCATTATGTAATTTCATTTAAATGTCAAACACAAACTTAAATGACCCTTCTTTGTCACATGACATTCAGTGAGTGACTAATAGAGTGGCCATGTCCTCCGTGCAGAACTCAGTAACTTTTCCAACTCTCTCTCTCTCTCTCTCTCTCTCTGCGCAAAGTGCCTTTGTGCTTGCAACCATGGTTACCGCTTTGACGACACACTATTCTTTTTCTCATTCTTACCCCCAGCCATTCAACAAGCCTTTTTCCCCTTACCGACCAGCATCTCTCTCTCTCTCTCTCTCCATGCCATCAAAATGCAGTGTTGATTTTTTTTTAAAGTCGAGGGTGTACTCCTTGCTGTGCCTGAGGAGAACATTAAACAGGACTGGCAGATTGCGGTTATCACACCAGCCTTGAGACTTCCCTTATAGGGAATACGGGGAGCAGCTCTCTGTCATATCTGAGAGTGTAACCCCTGAACACATGAAAGAGGGTTTCAAGAAGTTGCTGCTTTTATTTACCAAAGGCCTGCTATTCCCCTCTTCCTTCTCCCTGTAGGTTTCTGTCTTGGCACCTACCCCCCCACCCACCTCTCTCTCTCTCTCTGTAACTGACAGACAAACAGAACAGCCAGACAGTGAAGGGTGAGGGAAAGAGGGAAAGTCAAAGTAAATAAGAGATGTTGAGCCAGAAACAGAGAGGGGGATGAGAGAAAGAGAGCAAACGAGTGAGTGAGTGAGAGTGTGTGTGTGTGTGTGTGTATAGTGTGTGTGTTTGAAGTGTTTCATGCCTCTTCACTTGGCGAGGATCTTGGTTGTGTACACTGCGGTGCCAACTGTTGCTGGTCTTAGCAGCTGCTGAGGGCCCTGTGTGTCTGCATGTGCCTGGCGTCCTGTGGGAGGCTTTGACAGCTGGTCACCCCTACAGAGGGGGCACAAATCATCCTAGTTTGAAACATATGTAATCTATCCTAGATCACTTTGTGTACACTGGTAAATGGTACCAACTATGGTTTTCACGCCTTATCCCCCCCAAAAGAATGGTGTCGTCTAAACTATTAATTGATCTAAAATAGCACCTCTAAAAGGTTCTATTAGTTATCTGGTGTGGGGTATTTTTATCCTTCATGCAATTTGTCCATAGCACAGAACACACACACATGCTGAGGTGCAGAGAGAAGCCATTTTGCTCGATATGAGCACTCAGGTATTTATCAACTACTGGACATGTTGAAGAACCTTTCTGAAAATTCTTAGAGGGAAGATTTTGGTGCCAAAGCTATGGACAGAGCCCTTTTGTTTCTGAGCTGTTTTAATGCATACAGAGTCATTTCAGACTCGCAGATGACAACCCTACTATTAGGCTGTTTTTTGGACCATGTCGCCATGGTTACATTATAAGACGTAGCCGTAATTAATTCACCCATGCAAGTGGTCCATGATCTTCACACCACAGTGAGAGAGGGGCTTATTTGAATAAACACGTTATGTAAGCAGCTGATCCAGAGGCCCTTTGATGGAGCTAGCTAGCCAGCCAGGAAGGGCAGACAGGCTCGTTAGGTAATGTCAGAGTTATACTTTTCCATTTTCTGTCTGTCACAGCAGGCAGAGAAGTTGGCATGGCTGACAGAGGTTGCTGACAGGAAGTGGTATAAATGTGACCGAGATTATCACAGGGCTGCAGGTTATGTCTCCATAAAGGTGGCACCTGGCACCAACCCTGTTATAGTCCATAGATGTAATAAGAGTAGGGGTGGATGTGACACAGCAGAATAAAACAGGTTGTAAGTGGAGCACCTTCTCCATGTTTGGGGGGGAGTTTGATTTAAATTCATTTCACCATTTGTTTGTGCAGAACATTCTCAAACACTCCAGAGAGAGAGCCTGATTTGAATAAATATCTTGCATAAGCCAGCCAGCCAGCCAGCCAGTCCGGGGACAAAAGTTCCCTGAAAGGTCCCTGAGACCCAGACCCTCTGGCCAATTACAAAACAAAACTTTTTTTTTTGTGTGGAAAAAGTCAGCTAGAGAGTGCACATCTAAGCACTCTATTTTGATCTTTTAATTCACCATTGATTGTTCCTCACAGCAAGGCCCTTTTGAGCTAATTGCCTCTTCCTGGTCCAGGCCGCCTGATCACGTTGGTGATCTCAATGCTGCCCGGCAGACCGGCGCACCCAATTGACCACATGACAAATGGCTCTTTACCCTGTTGGTGAATTGATCCCATTTCAGTGAGGCTGAGCGAAAATTAATTTGTCGAGCGGCGTGATGAAGCAGGGGTCACACACTATTGAATTGCTCCCCGAAACAAACCGCTTCTGTGGCAACATCCCTCTCTCGAATCCCGCTGGCCTTGGTCTAATGTGATCGCAGCTGCCCTGAGCTAGAGCTTGACTGCAAATTGAGTTAGCATTAGCTTTTCTTTTTTAACGGCACCATGTGCAATCAATGTCTTATGATCCGGGGGGGGCCTTAACCACCGGTTCTGCTTGAAACGCTTCAATGCGTGTGAGACTAAATGTTGATGAGGATGGGGAGTACATTTAGTGACTCCGTTACAGCCTGACGGATATTTTTAAGACCAATAACTCGATAAATCGATATTTGAGGATTTAAAGGGGCAATGTTTGGCTTCATTAGCTTTTGGCTAACGAGCTAAATGATGTCATACTCCCCACCTCAAGCAGATTTGGGGCTGTGTATTACTACATTTGTACATCACTACCTCCTCTCCCTTCGCAGAAGTAATCAAAAAAATGATGGGCTGAAAGCTGTTTGAAATTTGTCTTGAAGTAGTTAAACTGTTACGAACAGGATTTGTTCGACAGCATCCTCTATTGGTGTGTCGACCTTCTGAGCGGCGCTGTTTGTGAAAGTTGTTTGCAACAGGTTTGAAAGTGTGGCATGTCTCCAACTAGCTACTGTTTAGCCCAGCTAAATATTGAGATGGATAATTCCTTCTTCGCCCTCTACTGTTGTGCATCTTATAAACTGGCAGTTGAGTGGCCTGTTAGAACAGTCACTCAACGCTATTTATGTGTCATTTGACTTGAAAAGAAGCAGACAGAGCAGATCGATGCGCTCCGAAGCATCCTACCCAGACAGATGCTAAGCCCTGACCACCAGTGGGTGCTCGCCGACCTGTTGTGTCTCTTCAACCCCCTAAGAGAGCCACTCCATCTGCATCTCCCAATGTGCCACCAAAGCAGCCGTCGGACAAGGGTCCACTTCAGTCTGCGGACACCACGGTGAGAAGGAAGAAGCCGAATTCTTCCTAGCTACCACTTGAACACGGAAGGGGCTGTTGTTTTCGGGAGAACCACACGCGCATCTCTTGATCAGGGTCCAGGTCCATCTGTTTTTCTCAGGGATAGTACATTTCTCAAGCCCCCTGTTCAGGCACATTAAAATAAAGGTGTGTGTTAGTAGTTGCAACAGTGCCTCAAATAAGATGTGCTTGTTTGCGTTCATTCAGATTCGGGGGCCAAATGAGCCTAAATACATGCAGTGTTCAGCCCCTTGTCTCTCCACAAGAGGGTCTCAATGTCCTGCGGAGCTTGCCACCGACAGGTTGCCTTGGTTCACACATCCTGCTCTGGTGTGCTTGTGCAGTGTTGCTTTGGGTTGAGTCCACGGTTGCCAAGGGTTACCGTTTGCAGTTTTGAATTTGGCCTCTCCGTTTCTCCCAGCTCTGCAAGGCTCGTATTCTACAAGGTCGTTTTGAAGCGGCTTCTTGCGTAACTTAACAGCCTACGACAAGACTACTCTTGAAGCAGTGGCACTACGAGACGAGATGGGGTTCACTCCAGTGGAACTGATTTTACCAACACTGGAGCAGGTGCGTCAGGAAGGCCTGTCCTTGATTTTGGTGGCCCCCTGTTGGCCAGCAAAGGCATGGTATGCAGAAATAGTCAGATAAATGGGTGATTAGGCCGATGGAAGGATGACAATTTAATTTCTGATGCAATCACTGCGTTCAGAAGAAAAAAGTAAATTTTCTCATGGAGGGTCTTTCAAGGTTGCAAATTTCAAGGCTTATTTGCGTGAGATTGACGAAGACTAATCAAACTTTTTGACGTGAGATTAATTTATTTGGATACGAGCAGGAGACGGGACAGGTCGATGACTTGGCCATCTGGAAAAATTATAAATCTGTGTGAGACAGTGATGACACCAATAAGGTTACAGCCTATGTCAAATTCTTTCATTAATAACATTGGCAGGGATGTTTATGGTGAAAACTAGCCAGTCGACAACTTTCCAAACATCAAGCAAGCGCAACACAAGACATAGCAAGACGGCTAACAAGTTATTACTGACTAGTCCAACAGAAAGAAGGCCAACTCGCCACCTGACTTGTTAGGTCTCTTGCTCAGTTACTCTCTCTTTTTCTATTCCTATCCTCCGACAACGTCTTCCTCAGTTTCTTCGTTGCCTCTGCCATGATTTCCATACAGAAAATACTGCACTAGCTTCCTCTTATAGCTAGCGCATAGGTCTAGTTATCGTTGCGTGAGGTGGTGCCATAAAGCATTACGTAGTTCTCGTGAGAAGTCTTGAGCCCTGTACCCCAGTTGTGCAATACCAGGCACACCAGGCGTGCTGTGACACCATTCTCCGTATTACAAGTCAGTGTACCACCAAAATGATTTTTAAGCTGTTTTTAAGGTAAAATTGTTGCATAATGTTACTTAAAGTATTGCATTGCATGTGAAATATTATCATCCTACCATGAAGACATCAGTCTCAGAATAGATCAGATCAGATCACACAAGATTCGTAGCCTAGGAAACAAATGTGTTGCTGTTCACCCTCTGGTGGACAAACTGTGCAATAACACAGGTGAAGGATCAAGCTTTGGCTCTCTGTTTCTTTTTAAATGATAATGTATCGGCAGATATAAACTCTGATACTGATTTATCTGCGATTCTAATATCAACCGATAATATCAGCGTGCTGGCTTTAGACTCAATGCTACGTGACTTGCTCCTGAGTGTTGCTGGTTCTCTGTTAATAGTATTAGTCCATCAAAAGTAATCTGTTAGGACTGTCTGACACATGAGGGAAGGCTTACTGTCTTGATCTGGAGCAGAGGCTGGTGTGTGTGTGTGTGTTTGTGTTTGTGTGTGTGTGTGTGTGTGATGATCGCAAAGCTCTTTATGCCTAAAACTGGAACATCTAAGAATGTTCAAGTGATCCTTTGGACAATCAACGGCCACATGTTCAATCAGTCTGAATGGATTCCTTTCTGAATCGATCCATTTCTACAGATGTTTCCTGTCTTGTGTAGAGGAGTGTTCAGACTGACATCCTGGATCTGTACAGACCAAAGGTCTGAGTAGGAACTGAAGGGAACCCCGGGACCCAATAATAATATCCCTATTCTATGATGGAATGTGATTCCGTGCTAGACTGGGATTCCATTGAGTAATTCCAAGTTAAAAAAAAAGTGCAAGTTTTCAAACTATCCAGCAATAATAAAAAAAGCAGTACACCACTGCCATATTGTGGACTGTGAACACATGTGGTCTTTGGCATGTGCCCACGGAGCAGCCACCGTACCGTCTGCTTCAGACCTGCTGCTCTATCCGCGACTGTGCCATCTTGCCAAGTGGGCCACACAAGCATCAATGCCATGGTTACCAGCAGGGTGGTTAGATTAAAGATTGTGGGGCCTTAACTCGAAGGCTGATGATGGGGGACAGAACTGGTTGCGTTTTTGCTTGCTGTGCAGCTGCCCGTTCCTGCCGGCCTGCTTCCCTCACTGTGCCGGGAGAGCGAGCGCAACTGGAATAACAAGGCTGTTCCTCACACCTGTGCGTGAATAGCTAGATGGGAAAGTCGTTGGTTGGTGAGGTCAAGCTGTGGTGACGGCAGTAGGTTAATGTGTCAAACCACCCTGGGTTTATCGTGTCCCTTTCTTTTGTTGATGTTTTCTTCTCATATAACCTGATTTTTATCCCTTAAAAATGTATATATATTTATCATTCTTGACCTTACAGATTGAATTGCTGCTAATCATCTCTAAATGTAATTGTTATTTTTTTATATAAACCTCAAAAGTAAACAATTTAAATCAGATATTGTCATCAATAATGGTCAACAGAAAAGCTCCCTCTGAGCAGACCTTCGGGCTATGTCTCTTGTCAGCTTTAATTGACATAGTTTACAGGGGTCTAAGACCATATCAATACACTTGAATATTGGAACATTATGTTTTGAATCAAATCTCAAAAACACTGTATCAATTGAATTAATAGTGGCTGACAGTGGTTCATTTTCTGTTTAAACCTCTGCCTGCGAAATAGCAGTGTTATTCTGATTGCATAAAAAGCTAACTTTTATTTTCTTACTCAGCATATGGTGGTGTGTTCTTTACACTATGACACTTTTCCTAAAATTAGATGAAAAAAATTGCTTTACGTCTCCTTGCTTACTGTATCGAGCTAATACACAGCCATCATAGTTTACAGTCCTAAAAAAACTATTAGCTAACCAACATGTCCAATAGGCATGTAGGTTAGCCTCTGGTATCCCGCTAGCTCATACTTGTCCTCAAACCAGTTGACAGCTAGGCTAAGCTTTGTCCCTGTGTATGATTGGCCCCTCCCCGGCATACTGTGGCCCTGCGGCTTGAGGCTGCTGCTCTGCTGCTCTGCTGCTCTGCTGCTGGCCGTGTGGTCTGTGGGTGCGGAGTACCCCGCTGTGGCGGCCATCATCTCACACAGCGCTGTGCACTTAGCCTGCTCCCACCTCCGCCCCACTCGAGCTCCACTCACCGTGCCCTGCCTGCCTGCCTGATGCAATCGGCTCAGTGAAGAGCTATAGGGGCCACAGTTTGAGCAAATAGTGCCTGGTGGGAATTCTAGGTACTATGCATGTGTGTGTGTGTTTGTATGTGTGTGTGTGTGTTTGTGCATGTCTCTCTGTGTGTGTGTGTGTGTGTGTGTGAGCGTGTCACTCTGTGTGTGTGTGTGTGTGTGTGTGTGTTTGTGTGTGACTGTGTGTGTGACTGTGTATGTGTGTGACTGTGTGTGTCTCTGTGTGTTTGTTTGTTGTTTCACTGGGTTCACTTGAAAGAATAAAGTCTCGGATGTATATATGCAGGGTGCAATGTTTATGTATTACCATGGTTACTAAAGCAATGATTCGGTGGCTGCTAATTATATCATATTTTGTGATCCTTCTCAAACACGCCAACAAAGGGCTTTAAGCTTGATTTAAATATCACACTTGCTAGTGGTAATAGAGGGGATTATTGTCTCTTTACGCTCCCTATGGTGTGGGGAGTGGAGACATCTATGGTGTGGAGACATCTATGGTGTGGGGAGTGGAGACATCTATGGTGTGGGCAGTGGAGACATCTATGGTGTGGGCAGTGGAGACATCTATGGTGTGGGGAGTGGAGACATCTATGGTGTGGGGAGTGGAGACATCTATGGTGTGGGGAGTGGAGACATCTATGGTGTGGGGAGTGGAGACATCTATGGTGTGGGCAGTGGAGACATCTATGGTGTGGGGAGTGGAGACATCTATGGTGTGGGGAGTGGAGACATCTCTCAAGCAAGATGGGTCCCGAGCTGCACCGGACATGTTTCCAAAACATGAATTTGCCTTGTGGAAGACCTGGATCTTGGCTATCTAGGGTTAGGAGGGGAAAGACAGAATCTGACGCATGTATGCGCTGTTGTGTTTGTGTGAGTGTTTGTGATTGCATCCATAAAGTATTTAGACCCCTTCACTTTTCACATGTTGATGTGATATTTCAGTTTTTCTCGTTTCAAATATGTTATTGGGAAACACATCATCCAGCAGTGAAATTGGCAATTGACAGCAACATGTTTCTTTTTTCATTTCACAAACAAAAACAACAGAGAAGACAAATGTAAACAAACATCACACACCATACAAAAAATTTAATAAAAAATAAAAACCCCACCCAAAACAGACACCCTCCCACCACAACCCCCCTCCCTTCCCTTACCATAACCCACCCATCCCTCCCTAGGAGTGCATTTTATTTGGGTGTCAATTTGATTCTCTATCAAGATGAGCGATCAAAGGTTGCCAAATTTTCTGAAAGTCCCTCAGCTTGTCTTTCAGGATGAATCTAATTCTCTCCCAATGTAATCTGTCAAGTCAGTCAGCCAGTGTTTAAAGGAGGGCACCTCTTTCTTTTTCCAGAGAAGTAAGATCAGCTTTTTTGCAGCTATTAGACCATATGCCAGAAGACGCTGTTGTGCTACATTTAGTTTCCTTAGCTCTTCAGATATTCCCAAAATATTCCCAAAATCTGGCTCTATCTGAACCTTCAAGATCACAGAAAGAAACCGAAATATTTCACCCCAATAATCTTGAAGTTTGGGGCAAAGAGCATAACTATGTGATAAGGTAGCCTCCATGGACTCACATTTATCACACAAAGGTGAGACTTCTGGAAAAATTGTATGCAATTTTGTCTTTGAAAAGTGTAGCCTGTGCAGGATTCTAAATTGTATTAAACAGTGTCTGGCATTAATGGAACAGTCATGGATGTATTCCGATATTTCAGTTTTTCTTTCTCAAATTTGCAAATGATGGGTTTTATTATTATTATTATTATTATTATTATTATTGAGTGTAGATTGATGAGGAAGAAAAATTAATTTAAATGATTTTAGCTGCAACATACTATACAAACTACATACTATAAAATACTTAAGGGGTGAATACTATTTGAATGCACTGTGTGTTTGTGTGTGTGTGTGTGTGTGTGTGTGTGTGTGTGTGTGTGTGTGTGTGTGTGTGTGTGTGTGTGTGTGTGTGTGTGTGTGTGTGTGTGTGTGTGTGTTGAGGTCGGAGCTCAGACTGCCCTCTTCTAGACGGGCAGGTACGGTGGCTGCTCCGTGGGCACATGCCAAAGAGCACGGGCATATGTGGATGTTTGCACATCTCAGACCCTGGGGATTCCTTGAGCTTTAATCCACTCAGGAAGTATTTGTGAGATTAGATGCAGACACAACAGTCACAGTGTGGCAATCGCCATGGCCTGCTTCAGGTCACTCTGTGGCCGGCCAGAGAGCACTTGTGTGCAGGATGCTTCGCTTCAAATTCTGCAAACTCGCTACTGTTACGGTATGTGTGCCAGGGAAAAGGGAAAATTCAGTCGAGAAAAGTTATGGTGAACAGAACTGGGATGTCGTTAGGTTTCTTGTTCTGTTATGCAATGAGTGTCGAGTGTCGTTGTTAGTGTTCCAAGCGCGCTTGATGGTTGTTTTTTTGTCAATATAAGATTGAATGATTATTATTATTATTATTATTTGTGTGTCTGACTCTGACATGATTGTTTTTCGTTTGCTCTGTGACTCCAGCTGGCCGAGTACCGTCAGCGGAAAGCCCATGCTGACGGACAGAAGAAACAGAAGAAGAAGAAGAAGAAGAAGGGGGCGGAGGAGCCCTCCGTGAGGGATGAAGGGGCTGATTTAGAGCCTTCGGGTGGGGAGGACGTGGGGGGAGGTGAGACCAGAGAACCCCCCCAGACGGAGTTCACCTTCGCTCGCACCCTCCGCAGAGGCGAAACCGTCAAACACGACCAGACCTATACCATAGAGGTGAGTGGATCTAATCATGTTCAGCATTATATACTAAATAATCCGATTTTATAATAATATAGTGTAGTATATATACTATATGTATTCTGTGTGTGTGTGTGTGTGTGTTTGTAATATAATATATGTAGTATATATGTATATACTGTGTATATATAGTATATATAGTTTATGTGTAATAAGTCAGGCACAGAATATATGACCCCATCAGTGGTGGGTGTTATAGCATGTAGTGGGGTGGAAGTGGACCTGATCAGTTCCATCTGGGTTACTAATAGAGTACTGCCAGCAGGTGCGGAGTGTTCTCTCCGCCGTCTGCAGCTTAGTGCTCTCGCCGGGGCTTTTCTGCTGTGATTGCCTCCGAAGTTTGCAAAGCAGGTGGCTAGTGTGTGCTCACATTGGCTGGGGGGAAATGAACGCTGTGTTAATAAAAAGGGAATATTACAATCGCAATCACCAGCATGGCAATTTCAGGCTCTCAGACATCCAGTGTTTTTTTTATTTTTTTCTGTTTCGAGTAGCTTAGCGGGTCGCTAACCTTTTCTTATCTGCGCACCAGCAGGGAAGCTTATCTGCCTGCTCTTTTTCATCTAAAATCACGGAGGACCAGTAAGCAATGTGTGACTGGGATGAGATATGGAGTGAGAGTTTCTGCGAGGGCGGTCAGATGGACCGGCCGTGGATTATTGTTTCTGTAAAAACGCTGTCAAATGAGTCCCACAGAGAACAGCTTGAGTCATTGATCACGTTAGCGGAATCTAGGGTGTTTACATGATAAAGGACATGTAAAAGCGTCAACCACATGTCCAGATTTGATTCTTCGATTCGCTTTTACTGGACCTTTGTTAGATATATATTGACAGAGCTGATCTCTTGTTAATCTTATATGTGTATTAGTGTGGATTCTCTCTCTCTCTCTGTGAAAGCTTGTTTAAAATATAATGTTTGTTTGTGATTCCATACAGTGTTTAGTATCTATACCATCACATTTGATCTGTATGTTGGGCACTGTGATTTTTAAAGTTTAGTTTAGTCTGGTCCAGATTCATCTGGAAGGATTTGTCTGGTTGGCGGCCTACTTAGCTCTATGACACATTTCACTTAGCAGATTAATTAGGGTTGCATAAATGAAAAGAGGCATGAAAAAAGTCTTCCTGTTTGATGTAGATTTTAATAATTTCCAATTTGCTGCTTGAAAGGCAGAGTGGCTGAGTTGAAATCGCCTTCTCTAGAACAATGGCACAAAGCCAGTGCTGTCACACTATCACCATTAGCTCAATTTATGGGTGCAGGATCTGATCATAAAATAACACAGGGGAAAGGATAGAATTTTAATGTATGCCAAGTGGATTTGTGTTATATAATACGGCAATGTTCTAACACTTCCCCCAGCCTCTTATTGGTGTGATCGCATACATTTATCTTTCTTTATTATTCCAACCTTCGGGTTTCTGACAGGCGCATTAAATATGGCTGCCGCAAAAGCTTGCCATGGGAGGCTACCTGTTACCCAGCTGTACGTTTGCAGAGAACGGGAGGTACCAGCTCCCCTATGGATTAATTAAAGCTCATATTTTAGTGGATATTTTGTTTGTGGTGATTCAACATTAGGTAACTCGAAAAGTGAAGGAAACTAGTTTTGGTACCATCCTCAAATTCATTTTGATAGCATATGGTTATGCAAAGGACAGATAAACACCTGTGTCTTTCCCACTAGCCATCCAGGATATGCCCTATGTAGTTTTGTGTAACGGGCTGGAATACCCTGCAAAAATGGAAGAAAAGTTTTCACAGCATGACATTGCCAGCTGTACTGCTAAAAGACACCAGTTAGTGTGTTGGCAAGCTTCTATCAGTGTCAGCTGGGCTGTTGGTGGTGTTTGCAAGGTTTTTGCATGCCTTTTAGGTAGTTAGCTTGCTAGTTTTAGACTTATTGCTGCTTTAAAACATGTCTGTCACTATCGTTTTGGTTGGTAATCAATACATCAATAAATCATACATGGTCACATGGCAAGTGATGTACTATGATCATGGACAGTGTTTCCTTGCAGGCAACGTTTGGGGAACTCATTCCTGGCATCATCTGTCAGTCAGTTTCCTAAACCCCTATTGATAATCGCCCAAATCGTGTGGCTTCAAAGTTGAGAAGTTTATCTCGGAACCCTCCCTCTCAGAACCCTCCCCCTTTGCATCTCCAGCTGTCATGAAATTCTTGCAAGTCGCTGAATTCCATTAACATTCCATGCTTTCTTGTCGCTACATTGCTGCCAGTCTCTTCCTGTGTGTATGGGGCTTAACACTCAATCAACACACTCAAACAAAACAGCTCTGCTACAGGCCAGGCAGCCCTGTACAACATGACTAATAGTGTCATTACCAAAATGTTTTAATAGCCATTTGAAAAGCTGCGATTTCAGCATTTAGAGTCCACATCAGCACACAGTGACAGGCTGCACCAGCAAAGTGTCTAGCAGGTAGTTAACACTTACTGAAGACCTACTATTACATTTGGCATCAGTTGGCTTAGACTATTAGCACATTTTTTACATAGCCTACCTGTTATGCTAAGAGGAAAGGCACCAGGTAGCCTCAACATTAAACATCCCATCCTCCCAAGTTAACATGGGCGAGTATGGGGAGCTTCCTTGTGTAGACCTAGATTGAATTTGTAGAGTTATGCTTAAGATTACGTTCTGTCTGCCAAGGCATAATAATAAAAAAGATCTATCTATCAATTTATCTGACCTTACTGCAAAGGGGGGTCATGAGCGTGGTGGGGTTGGTGTTGGTGGTGGTGGGCCTTACGTCCTCAACAAATCCTTTGTGATTTTATACAGAGTATAAAATATTTTTTTTTGCGCAACATTAGCCTACATGACATTGCCTAACCTATTCATAGATAGATTGAAAAATATTGGAATTCATGACTTGCCAAGAAACATTTTTGGTATTGTGACACTACCAGAAACAATGGAGCTGTACGACTGAATTCCAAAACAATGTATGCTTATTGTAGAGTGTGCTTGTTTTTTGTATGTATGTGTGTGTTTGTGTATGTATTTGTGTGTTTGTGTATGTTTGTGTATGTGTGTGTTTGTTTGTGTATGTGTGTGTTTGTGCATGCGTGTGTTTGTGCATGCGTGTGTTTGTGCATGCGTGTGTTTGTGCATGCGTGTGTTGTACATGTGCGTTTGTGTGTGTACGTGTGTATGTGTGTGTGTTTGTATGCGTGTGTGTTTGTGTATGTGTGTGTTTGCTGCTACTCTGTTGAGCACGACTCTGTTGAGCACGAGTTATTCGCTTTTACCACAAAACCTTTTTTCAGTGCCTCACGAAACAGTTTCTCTGGCTGCATAGCCTTGAGTCCATTCAGTGGACTTCTGCTGCTAAAACTTGCTCTCCTTGACACGAGTACACCTCTAACTCTCTCCCTCACTCAAACAAGCACACATAAACACTAATATATACATACACACACACACACACACACACACACACACACACACACACACACACACACACACACACACACACACACACAGACTCTCTATCCCTGTCTCTGTCTCTTCAGGGTAGCCACACGCATGCTGAAACAGTGAGAGAGAGCATTAGTGTGCAGAAAATAAAATAAATAAATAACTCACCTTTTTATCAACCCAAGGTACTGGAGGTTCCTGTAGCTCACCGTTGTAGCTGACAACGCGCACCCCTGTCCCCCCCCCCCCCCCACAAAAGGCAGTTGCCATAGCAACAGACAACTGCGTATTTAAGTGGTTGAGCTGCCTGCTGTCTCCGTCTGTGTGAAGAATCCTCCTGGCCTTGCAGTGAATAGCAGATTAGAACATTCCACAATAGAGAGTGAGAGCGAACAGATATATAGACGAACAAAAAGTGAGAGGTCTCCTCATCTCTTCGTTGTTCGTACAGCTAGCTGTCGTCATGCTGCTGCCGCTGCTACTTACTTCGGTCCTTTCATGGCAACCCTCATCTTTCCTCAGCTATGTAACCATTTGTTGCTTTATCCATCTCAGAAGACTAGGGGTTTGCAAGGGCAGGGACCGAGGTGTCTCTAAAGGTTTCTCTCAGGCAGGGGTGGGACTTTGGGGTGGGGGTAGACTGTAGACTGTTGACTAATTGCAGTTCAGCACCATTGACAGAACCTGAATTTTGGCACTCGTGCGAGAAAACACTCAGGCAGGGGCACCTGAAATAAACCATGTAGCTCATCCAACATTGGCACGGCAGCCCTGGAAAATGGTGCAACTGGCAAAGTGTCTCAGACATGAATATAAATATAGCCAAAACACTGACGCCAGAGAGCAATGCAATGCAACACCAGTTCATAATGTAAAAACAAGCATTGGCTTATTTCATATGATCTTTCATATTATCATCTTTTGTATTTACCATCACTGGCATACATAATAGTTTGAGCAGATATGCTACTGGTATTTCAGAAAAGTGCATTGTATGATGATACTTAGTTGGCTTATATACATTTGAATTTTTGTACCTAATGCCAGTGTGAAAGCTCAAAGCTGAGATGCTAATTCCTTATAATAGCATTTCTCCACCAGAATGGCCAGTGTAACTTCAGACACAAAACTAGCTAGTAGCCTCATCCCCACTGTACGTCTCTGCTGAAGATGTCTGTCTACCTGATAAATCCAAATCAGGGAATAGTTGTGGCACTGTTATCCATCACTCTATTGTCTGAGGGTTTAACATTTATCTACTTAAGTGGTGAACTTAAAGGTGTTCCCACATGATAATGAATGATTATCCCCTCCTCATTTGTCCACAGTGTGTGTGAGTGATTTTTTTTTTTTGGAATTCTTGTCCTTTTCTCTTGTCTTTTTCATTTCCCAGACAAGACATGGGGGGAGTTTAATTGGCCCAGATGCACAATTAAATTACTACAGAGATGTGCCCAAGTAACCAAGCAACTTTATGGTGGAGGGGTTGCTGTGGAAACACCGTAACACAGTGCTCCCCTTCACAGGCACACAAACACACACACACACACACACACACACACACACACACACACACAGACTTGTACAAACAACACACAATTTAGACCATAGAAATCTTGGATAGTTTCAGGCTCCCTACAGTGATAAAGTGCTGTGTCAACCGACATCACATCCTCCTTGAATGAGTTTCGCAGTTATTCACTAGACATCTGCATTGCAGTTTGATTTTGTGGTTGTAGTCCACTTGGTAGTTGGTATAAATCATGGGCTTGGGGTGACTTCCAGCATCTCGCAAATTCACTTTACTTCACTTGCAGCCTCTAACCCACTAAACAGCAACACCACGTCTTACAGATGTCTGCTTGTGCATGAAATCAGCCATTGGCTCTGGAGGCCGGCTGACAGAGTCATTGCTTTTGCTGCTTTTAGCCACTGCTTCTGTTTCCCCCAGCATAGCGTCAAGGGCTGGATCCAATATCAGTCCCCAGGACCACTGCATCTGAATTATTAATCCACTTGGCAGGGCCGAACGCCCTACGTGGGCATTGCGCTGCTGGTTGTTGTATGGGGGAGTCATTATCATTATGAACATGACTCCCATAGGCTGAGGATGCTGAATGGATGGATGAAGTGGGCTGTGGCCCGTGAGGAAGGACAGCTTAGTGTGAGTGTGTGTGTGTCTGTGTGTGTGTCTGTGTGTGTGTGTGTGTGTGTGTGTGTGTGGGGAGATTCCCCCCCCCCCCCCCCGGATGTAGGTCAGTGGGGTAGACGACAGGCGCAGGGAGAGGCTGGGACGCAATTATCCTTTCTTCTGGAAGATAGGGAAAAAGACAAATCGCCACCGTATAAGAGCCTGCTGGCGTACGGACTCTGAAACCGGCACCATCCAGAGCCTTTCGGGCCACGTGGATTTATGAATGCGTCTGCCAAACACACCATGGCTGAAATCGCTGTCTTACTGGGCTACAAACCGGTAGGGTGACCTTGCCAAATGCGAAGCAGTGGGTGGTTTAGATTTGGTTTCCTGGTTGGCTGTCTGGTTGTTTGGTGGCTGGAAGCAAAACAGGGGTGCTTCACGGTGTGGCGTTTGGACGATGTGTGAGAAGTGTGAGCTGTGATCTCTCATGATGGGCTCAGAGCTCGGGCGGGAATAGGGTTTGTGTGTCTGATGCTATGTATGTATGTATTTATGTATGTATGTATGTATGTATGTATGTATGTATGTATGTATGTATGTATGTATGTATGTATGTATGTATGTATGTATGTATGTATGTCTGTATGTGTGTGTTTAAGAGATAACTCATCATTGCTTTTCTGTCTTCCAGCCTGAAAGTGAGATGTCTACCACAGCAGAAGACTACTCCACAGAGGTATGTGTCTAACACACACACGACCACATGCACGCACACACACACACACACACACACACACACACACACACACACACACACATACACACACACGCACGAACGACCACATGCACACACACAAACGCACACATTCACACATGACACACACACACTTTTGAAAGTCCTTGTTTTACAGAGTGTTGTGAATTAACAGGTCAATGGCTGCCTTGAGATGACAGACAAAGCCACGGAGGCTCCTCAGGACTTCCTTTGGGTACAGTAAACGCGAGACTAAAGATGGCTAAACACAACCCAGTGCTCTTTAACTCCTTAAACCTTGCAGCTGCCTGGCCAGTCTCACATCCTCGCTCTTTCCCCTGTATCTCCTTCCAGGGTGCCCTCTCTGAGGTCTGAGGTCCTTGTCCTAATTCACTAACCCTCTAACCGCTCCGGTCTGTTTTCTGATGCTAACTTGGCTTTGGAGAATATCAGCTGCTGCTGCGTGTTGGATGCTGTATTATTTATTTATTTTAGTGCTGTCAATTGATATAAAATAAAAAATAGTGAATTAATCGCACAATTTGCTGTGATTTAATTGAAAATGAATAGATTATTTTCTATTTAAGACTGTAGCTTGTAATAATGAATATTTAAATGTAAAATCATGGAATTAATGTAGAATCAGCGCAAAGGAATTATATTAAAATTAAAATACTATTGTTTAATAGTATCTTTTGATCTGAACATAGATTTCCAATAAAACCATCAAGGCCCTCAAAATGGATTGTCAGCTTGACAGGCATATTTGTTGCGTATAGCACGTAAAGTCTGAAGGGACTTTAATTACCTTAATTGCGTTATTATTTTGACAGCACTAATTTATTTATTTACTCATTTATTTATTCATTCATTCATTCTTACAATGAAGCCGGTGGTTGCAGAGGCTCAGCTCTAACTTTACTCGCCACTCTGACACAGCGGGAATGGGCAGTGGAGAAGGGCTCTGTGACATTTTGTAGGTGTAAATTACGCTGAAGGCTCACAGAGAAGGGGAGATGGAAAGAGAGAGAGAGAGGGAGAGAGAGAGAGAGAGAGAGAGAGAGGGGTAAACAACAGCAGCAGCACAAAAAAGGAGAGATAAAGTGGGAGACACAGACAGGAAAATTGGAAAGAGAGCAAAGTAAATTGAAATAATAGAGGAGAGAGAGAGAGAGGAAGAGGAAGAAGAAGAAGAAGAAAAATAGATGATGGAGGGAAGAGCAGAAGGAGTGATGGAGAGAGAGAGAGAGAGAGTAAAAGAAGAAGAAGAAGAAGAAGAAGAAGCAGAACAAAGAGAGCTGATGGAGGGAAGAGCAGAAGGAGTGATAGAGAGAGAGAAAAAGAAGAAGAAGAAGCAGAACAAAGAGAGCTGATGGAGGGAAGAGCAGAAGGAGTGATGGAGAGAGAGAGAGAGAAAAAGAAGAAGAAGAAGAAGAAGAAGCAGAACAAAGAGAGCTGATGGAGGGAAGAGCAGAAGGAGTGATGGAGAGAGAGAGAGAGAGAGAGAGAGAGAGTGAGAGAGAGAGAGAGAGAGAGAGAGAGAGAGAGAGAGAGAGAGAGAGAGTGGAGCATGGAGGAGCCCCCAGCGCAGGAGTCGTTAAGCTGCCACAGGTGGCGGGTCTCTGCACTCAACCACTGAGGGACAGACAGAGAAAGAGATGAGATGATTAAGGGAATAAAAAAATAAATTAAGCTTGCTAGGCACAATGAGACAGAGAAAGGTGGAGAAGAATGGGCAGGGATATTGGAAGAAAAAATCAAAAGAGAGAGAGAGAGAGAGAGAGCTGTGGGAGTGAGTGCTTTTGTTAGCTTGCTGCTGCGTGACATGGCATCAGCCTGAAGCCAGGTTGTCTCATTACAACTCTCACACACTCTTTTCTCTCTCTTTCATTCTCTCTGTCTCACCTCTCTCCCCTGCCTCTGTATCTGTCCATCCATATATTCTCTATAATCTCTTTCTCTGTCTGTCTGTTTCTCTCTCCCTTTGTCTCTCTCTCTCTTCCTCCTTTCAGGAAGAGGACCTGCGGCAGTCTGTGCCCCCATCAGATGATCAGGACCTGCTGGGCCCTCCTCAGGACCGACTCCAGGGGATGGACGACGAGCTGGCCGCTAAGACCCAGGCCCTGGAGGAGCTCACCGGGGAACTGGAGGACATCCGCGCTGCCTTTGGCTCCGAGGGCATGCAACAGGTATCTGCTCCCATCGCATTCTCCTCCCCACGCAACTTACTCTCCTACTCGTTCCCTTCTGCCCTCTCATCCCCCCCCCCCCCCCCCCCACCCACCACCATCTTCTTCATCATCATCATCATCATCATCATTCTTCATCATCTTGACCGTCTCATCCTTCACTATCCTCACGCTCTTGTTCTGTCCTCATCTCTCGTTCTTCTTTTTCTCGTCCCCTTTTCCTGTGTGTCCTTGTTGTCCTCATTTTGTTTTCTCTCTTTCCTAGAGCTTCTGGCCTGCTTTCCCCTCACACCCTTTTTCTTGTCCTCTCTTCTGTTGCCCATGTCCCGTCACCTCCTCATCTTTCCCAATTTTTCTCATCCTCCTCCTCTTCTCTTCTTCTTCCATCCCCTTATTCTCATTCTGTGTCTTTCTCTACGCTTGCCACAAATGTGGTGTGAACTAATTTGCATCCATGCACCAGTAAGTAAGGCAGCCTGGCTGAGAGTACTGAGTCATTCTGCTGTGTGTGTGTGTGTGTGTGTCTGTGAGTGTGTCTGTGTGTATGTGTGTGTGTGTGTGTGTGTGTGTGTGTGTGTGTGTGTGTGTGTGTGTGTGTGTGTCTCTGTGTGTGTGTGTCTCTGTGTGTGTGAGTAGTGGTGGAAGGAGTGGCTTTTGCCCTCCCTGAGTGGGCTCCCCTGCTTGTCTTGCTCTGGGCAGACACCGAGCATCTATGGATAATGACTGACTCATCAGTTATGAAATGGAAGAGCATAAGATGTAATACTTTAGTATTTTCAACAGAGTTTGTTTGTACTACAGTTTTTTTTTTTTTTTTCAAATGCTTCCCATCAGCACATTCCTTTGAAAAAAAAAAAACCTAAAAAACAATAAATGAAAAGCGTATCCTGTTGTGAAACCATTAAAAAATCCTCCTGCTGAGTTTACCTAACCTCCAGGGGCCCCGGCTCACTGGTCCACAGCACCAGGGTCATTGTTCTTTTCGGTCCCCCTCGGAAACCATGGTAACCCAAAAGATTCCTTTGTGACTGACAGCCTCTCCTCTCGCCTCTCTCCCGGTGGCCGTGTGCCCATTAAAGCTGCAGGACTTTGAGGCGGCGCTGAAGCAGAGGGACGGCATCATCACCCAGCTCACCGCCAACCTGCAGCTGGCACGCAAGGAGAAGGACGAGGTCATGAGGGAGTTCCTGGAACTGACCGAGCAAAGCCAGAAGCTCAAGATTCAATTCCAACAGGTACCACTCACGCTCTCACTCACATATACCCCCCTCCCAACAACCATGTTGTGGTGAGTGATCTATAGTCATCCCCCATTATGAAGCTGTTGATTATTTGCAAAGCTGTTGGTGAGCACTCACAGTACTTTCGGCCATCCCACCCACTCACACTTAAATTACAACAATAACAAACAGCATTTTCTATTACCATTACCCCCTCCACCTAGTTCTCTCTGTTGTTCAAACAGGTATGTATCATTCCCCTCTACCTATGCTGTTTTCAGTAAATCACCACTCCTCGTCCTCCTCGTGATGTCTCCTCTTCTTGTCTGTCTCCGTCGTGTCCTCTCTTTCCCCTCTCATCTCTTTCTCCTGTGCTCACCACGTCAACTTCAGTAAATAGCCAGGCCATACATTTTTTGCTGAATCATTGAAATTCCTCAGATGTTATGTGTGTGTATGTATACACAGTATATGTCAGAGTACTCAAAAGGCTATATGTTATGTGTATTAGTTATACAAACCAGTCTGCTTGTTTGTACTCTTTTCATTCTATTCATCTCTCCTGTCTCTATCTCTCCCACTCTGTCTTTCTCGCTTTCACCCTGCCCTCCCCTTCACCATCACCCTCCCTCCCTCGCTCTCTCTCTCTCTCTCTCTATCTGCCCCCTCTCCCACTCTCTCTCTCTGTCTCTCTCTCTCTCATCTCTCAGCTGCAGGCAGGCGAGACTCTGAGGAACAGCAGTCACAGTAGCACCGCGGCCGACCTCTTCCAGGCACGTCAGCAGCTCGTACTCTACCAGCAACAGCTGGACGAGAAGGACGTGGAGGTCAAAGGTCACCAGGAGCACAGCGAGGAACAGCGGCTCCAGATCAGCCAGCTCCAACAGCGCCTCAGCCACATAGAAACGGTAATTGGCACTCAGCTCATTTGAATATTGCATCTTTCTGCTGAGAACATGGGTGGTTAACAGAACTTGTTTACTCTTTACTGGTTTACTTGATGCTGTGAATAGATTATGGGGATAAAATAATATAAATCACTGAATAAAATGGTCTTAAGTGCATATATGTCTATGTGTATGTATAAGCACATATGTGTATATGTATGGTTTTTTGGCAATACATATTTTGGTGATAGGAGCTTGAGGAAGAGTTTGTAGCTGCTATCGAAAAGCTTGTTCCAGCAGACCTTCTGCAACATGCTCTATTGACATAGACATAGACATAGACGTAGGTGGACACTGAAAGAATGAAGGGTTGAAGTATCTGGTGTATGCTCTCATATACTGAGGGAGGTCTGCATTACGAGGGAGGTCTGCATTATTTAAACAATTTCATCAGACAATTAAAACATAGATTGTATTATTTAAATGAGGAGACTTTCAGACATGGGCATCCCTTGCCTCCTGGTTACACATTCAAGTGAGGGGGTGGACTCCTACAGTGACTAAGTGTAGTCCATATGTTGGGAAGACATGCAAACACGGCTTACTGTAGTTCTAAATGTCTAAAATTGGATGTGAAAATGAGAAAAGGCTACACAGTGGTTTGAGGCAAGCCGCTAGATTGCTGTGCTTTTAGTCCAAATGGCTTTATAATGCTCCAGTGTCATGCTGAGGTCCGCAATTCAACCTTTAACGTCAACACTCGGTGTCCAATACAGTTTTTTTTTCATTGTGCTTCAGCCATGCCAGATGAAAAGGGTCTTTACAGCCTTTTTATCAAATGCTACAATTTGAATCAATTCACACCAAATTCCCCCCCCCCACCCCACTCTCCCCCTTGTCTCCCCAGGTGGGCACACACGCAGAAGAGTCACTTGCACTGAAATTACAGGACAAAGAGCAGCTGGTGGCCAAGCAGGACAGGGCCATGTCCGAACACGAGCACTCGCTCAAACGCCTGAGGGAGGAGCTGTTCGCCTCAGAGCAGCAGCGGACCGATCTGAGCCAGTGGCTTGCCGCTAAGACCCAGGAACTGGAGACTACTAAGGCAGAGTTTGAGAGAAACCAGGCAGAGCTTGAGAGGAACCAGGCAGAGCTTGAATGTACCAAGGTGGACCTTGAAAGAACGAAAGTTGATTTTGAAAAAAACAAGGTTGAGTTTGAAAGCGGTAGGTCGGATCTTGAGAGGGTCACGAAAGAGTTTGAGAGCAGCAAGATGGAGTTCGGCGGCAACAGGTCGGAGTTTGAGAGCTTGAAGATGGAGTTTGAGAACAGTAGGGAGGAGCTCGCGAGCAACAAGGAGGAAATGGAAAGCAACAGGGTGGAACTCAACGGCAACAAAGCGGAGCTTGAGAGCAGCAGGGTGGAACTTGAGAGTCTTAGGGCAGAGTATGACAGCAGCAGGGCGGAGCTTGAGAGCAGCAGGGCGGAGCTTGAGAGTCTCAGGGCAGAGTATGATAGCAGCAGGGTGGATCTTGAGAGCAGCAAGGCGGAGCTTGAGAGTCTTCGGGCAGAGTATGACAGCAGCAGGGCGGAGCTTGAGAGCAGCAGGGCGGAGCTTGAGAGTCTTCGGGCAGAGTATGACAGCAGCAGGGTGGAGCTTGAGAGCAGAAGGGCGGAGCTTGAGAACAACAGGGCGGAGCTTGAGAACAGCATGGCCGAGCTTTCGTCCTCCCGGCAGAAGGAGCGTCTGTCGTCGGCGGAGATCCTGCAGTTGATGGGCACAGTGGAGGACCTGCAGCGGCGCTGCCACCGCGGCAGCCTCTCTGAGGGCGAGGCCCTGCAGCGGGCCGAGGAGGACGCCACCCGGCAGCTGGATCGCCTTCGCGGCGAGCTGGACGAAATGTACGGCGAGCAGATCGGGCAGATGAAGCAGGAGCTACGTGCGCAGCACGCCGCCGAGCTGGAGCGCCTGACGCAGCAGCACGCCGCCGGGCTGGAGCGTCTGACGCAACAGCACGCCACCGAGCACGAGCGCCTCCGCAGCCAGTCAATGCAGAGCTGCGGCGAAGTGAACCAGATGAGTGCCCGCATCATCGAGCTGCAGCAGAAGCTGCAAGAGTCGCAGGTGCTGCGCGAGAGGGCCCGCCAGGACCTTTCACAGACGGCCGAGGAGAAGCTCAGCCTGCAGAGCCAGGTGAAGGACCTCCACAAGGAGCTGCGCTTGGCCCGTGAGAAGGTCGAGGCAGCCTCGTTGAGCACCGTGAGTGGCCAGGGCGAGGCCGCCCGCATCCGTGACACCGTCTCCGAGCTGCAGGCCCAGCTGGCCGAAGCGCGAGAGGCAGCGGGCGAGCTGGAGGCTAAGCACGAGTCGGAGGTGACCAACTACAAGATCAAGCTGGAGATGCTGGAGCGCGAGAAGGACGCGGTGCTGGACCGCATGGCGGAGTCGCAGGAGGCCGAGCTGGAGAGGCTGCGCACAGCGCTGCTCTTCAGCCACGAGGAGGAGCTGGTGCGCCTGCGCGACGACCTGCAGCGCGAGAGCCAGCTCAACGTGGAGAACCTGCGCGACGAGCTGGGCCTGCGGCGCGCCGAGGCCCTGGAGCACCTGCGCGCCTCCCACGAGGCCCAGCTGCGGCAGGCCGAGCACGAGAAGGCCGACCTGGCGGAGGAGAGGGACGCGCTCCTCGGGGAGATGGAGGCGCTGAAAGAGGAGCTGACGCGGGCGCTGGAGGGCTCCCGAGCCGAGGAGCTGGTGGAGCGGCTGAGGGAGATGCAGCTGCAGATCGAGGAGTTAAGGGAGCGAGAGAGCGAGAGACTGGACGTGGAGACGGAGAGAGAGAAAGAGGCGCGGGAGGAGCGCGACGTGCTGCTGAGGGACATCAAAGAGCGCGAGCAGAACTGGGAGAACAAAAGCCGAGCGCTGGAGAAGGAGTCCAGGAAGATGAGCGAGGACAACGCCGCCATGAGGGACGAGCTGGAGCTGCTGAACGAGGACAGAGAGATGGTGCGGTCGAAGATGGACGCCCTCGCCACCGAGAACGAGAGCATGCACCAGCGCGTCGACGAGCTGCGGGAGGAGATCGAACGGCAGAGGAACACCTTCTCGTTCGCTGAGAGAAACTTCGAGGTGAACTACCAGGAGCTGAAGGACGAGTGCACGTGCCTGGCCGGTGAGAAGGCACAGCTGGACGAGAGGGTCCGCCACGACACCCTAGAGTACGAGGCCAAACTAAACGCTCTGCGCTCACAGATCCAGCAGGTCTCAGCCACCCCGACGCCCCTTGATGGAGGTGAGGTGGAGAAGGACACCACCGAGCTGATGGAGAAACTTCAGACGTCAGAGAAGGAGAGAGAGAGCTTGTCCCTGCAGCTCACCGAGGCTGCTGTCCGTCTGCAGGAGAGGGAGGTGGAACTGAGGGAGAAGGAGGCGGAGCTAGAGCAGCTGGAGGAGGAGCTTCGCCTTACGCAGGAGGAGATGGGAGAGGTCAGCGCTCGTATCAAAAAACTGGAGACCGAGAGAGCGACAGCAATACAAAAAGTCCAGCCAACACAGCTTCACGCACAAACGCCACCACAAACGGCACCACCGCTTCAGCAGTCCCTTGCCCCCCGTCAGAGCTCGTGCTCAGTGGAGGAGCATCCGGTTCGCCTGGCCTCTCTGGAGCAGGAGGTGGAGGCTCTGCGATCCCAGCTGCAGGCTGCCGAGCGGGAGAGGCGACGCGCGGACGAGCATCACGCAGCCCTGCAGCGAGAGAAGGACGGGCTTGCCGGGCAGCTCCATCAGCAAGCGCGAGCACAAGCACCTGTTGAGGGTCTAGCCCCCTCCACCACCACCACCTCCTCCTCCTCCTCTTCGTCCTCCCCCCACCTTTCCCTCTCGTCCGCTCTCCCTGCTGCCGTCTCGCAGTCAGCGCAGAGCAAACGCAGGCAGCGGAAGAGGCAGAGGCAGCGGCAACAGGAGACTCGCAAAGAGCAGCAAAGCACAGAGCTGCTGGAGGAGAGAGAGGGAGAAGAGGAGGAACAGGAGGAGAGAGTTCAAGAGGAGGAGAGAAAGGAGGCTGGCAGGAGAGAAGCGAGCGAGCCGGCGGAGAGGAGACGACAGGGGATGCTGCAAAAGCACCGACTCGCCGACGGTGAGAGGCAAGGGAGCGGAGACACGAAGCAGGTAAGCAGGCGCTCTCAACAGGCTCTCTCTCACACACACACACACACACACACACACACACACACACACACACACACACTGCAGCTCTACTCATCCGTGTCAGCTCAGTGTATGGCACTATGCTCTGATCTGCTTGATTGAGCCACAGCGGCTGCTGTGATAGTGTTTAATGAGGTGGATGAACAGACGTCTGCAGAGCCCGGCTCCTGTTGGACCTGACCGCTCTCCAGCGCTGACAGATATTTCACTGATCACTGATCTCTGATCTGTGTATAATTCAGTGATCATCGGAGGAGTTTTATCAACATCGGACTGCACTTTGCTTTATTTTGTCTAATGGCCCGCTCGTAAAGGCAATCAACAGGGTTTATCCTCACAATCAACAGGTTTTAGGTCCGGGGGGGGTTTGTATTGTTTAGTGCTGTGGGTCATCTTCAGTGGTTCTGTGACCAGCCTATGCGGATGGGAAGGAGGGACGTGAGGCTTTGTTTCCCTCCAGCTGAAATTAGGATCGGGGATTTATGCGGATTGAGGGAGGGGAGATTGTGCGTGCGTGTGTGTGTGTGCGTCAGAAAAGCGCCTAACCTGTGTGTGTGTGTGTGTGCGTCAGAAAAGCGCCTAACCTGTTTGTGTGTGTGTGTGAGTGTGTGTGTGCGTGTCAGAAAAGCGCTGAACCTGTGTGTGTGTGTGTGTGCATCAGAAAAGCGCCTAACCTGTGTGTGTGCGTGCGTGCGTGCGTGCGTGCGTGCGTGCGTGTGTGTGTGTGTGTGTGTGTGTGTGTGTGTGTGTGTGTGTGTGTGTGTGTGTGTGTGTGTGTGTGTGTGTGTGTGTGTTGTGGTGGTAAGTGAAGAGCAGGGATTGTGATACGGAGAGAGGCTCATATGTAAAAGACCTTTCTCTGATTGCGGAGAGTAATCACACCATCAAGCCCTCGATCTCCACACGATCTCCAATCAGATTGCTCTGCTACGGCTACTTACCCCCTCAGTTGCCCCAACAACAGAATAACTGGGGAAAAAAAACTACACAGGAACCAGAAACATGATTTCACTCGCTCCCTTGTTAAGAGTAGGGCTGGGCAGAGCAGGTTTGGCACTTTTTCTGACAGCTCCATCATAAAAAGAGATTCAGCTCTGAAAATACACACAATTCCAGGGCAGAAACAGCATCAGTAATCGGATTGTTCCTCTTGGGACTCCGGCAGTGTGATTATTATGCCTCTCAGAAATGTAATGCACCCCAGAGTCAGTCTCCCCCTCACCCCCCTCTCTCCAACCCCCCTACCGCCATGCAGGAAGAGAGTAGTGTTTTAAGTAGGGCTGTCAATCGATTAAAAAAAATTAACTAATTAATCGCACATTTTGAAATTAATTAATCGCGATTAAATTTTTTTTTTTCTTCTTAAGACTAAATCTTATAAATTAACGAGTAATCACTTCATACAGCGTGTATTTTAGACACTGTTGCTTAATTGTATTTTTTTTTAAACACAATGGTGCCCCTCGACGGTAAATCGTAAGAATTTCCCCTGAAGCAATTCGAATCACCTCAATCAGCCCACTGTCCTCAACTATGTTGATGGGCCGACAGTCACCGGCAACCCAAATGGCAACTATTTCACGGACTGGTCTAGTTATTTTCCTAGAGAAGTGATGGAGTGTGGGTTGGCGATCATCTAACCTGGGACTGCTTTCTGTCGGGTGCTTTGCATTAAGGTGATAACTTCAAGACGAGCTGCTTCTGTGATAGCTAAATTCAGCTTGACAAATGCTACATACAACTTTAGTTTTGTCGATTGTCCCGATTGGCTCTTAAACGGAGACTTTCCGCCCAACAATCCCTCATCTCTCCATCTTCAACTACCGCAGTGGTTCTCAAACTTTTTCTGTCATTCCCCACTTTGAACAAGTGGGGCTATTCAAGCCCCACCTGTCCCTCATCAATCATATATATATATATATATATAATATATATATATATATTTTTTTTAAATTGCGTTAAAATATTTTATCGCGTTAATCGCGGCCGCATTAATCGCATAGATTAACGCGTTAACGCTGACAGCCCTAGTTTTAAGGTGAGAGCTTGTTGTTGTGTTGGTATGGTTACTTGTGTACCCCTTCTCTAAGCTTGTTGTGTTGGGATGGTTACCTGTGTGTGTACTCTTCTCTGAGCTTGTTGTGTTGGTATGGTTACCAGTGTACTCTTCTCTGAGCTTGTTGTGTTGGTATGATTACTTGTGTACCCTTCTCTGAGCTTGTTGTGTTGGTATGGTTACCAGTGTACCCTTCTCTGAGCTTGTTGTGTTGGTATGGTTACTTGTGTACCCTTCTCTGAGCTTGTTGTGTTGGTATGGTTACTTGTGTACCCTTCTCTGAGCTTGTTGTGTTGGTATGGTTACCTGTGTACCCTTCTCTGAGCTTGTTGTGTTGGTATGGTTACCTGTGTACCCTTCTCTGAGCTTGTTGTGTTGGTATGGTTACCTGTGTACCCTTCTCTGAGCTTGTTGTGTTGGTATGGTTACCTGTGTACCCTTCTCTGAGCTTGTTGTGTTGGTATGGTTACTTGTGTACCCTTCTCTGAGCTTGTTGTGTTGGTATGGTTACCTGTGTACCCTTCTCTGTTGGTCTCATGGGGCTGCAGTAGGCCTGGAGCCGTGCGAGCAAAGTGCAGTATCTGTCAGCTCCCAATGTTCCTCTTGTCCCCTCAGGAGTTTACCTGTCCTGTGGTGCCGTAAGACACACACTCCTACCCTGCAAATAGATACAAATCACTTCCTTACTCATGCACACACACACACACACACACACACACACACACACACACACACACACACACACACACACACACACAGAGTCTGTCTCTCTCCCTTCCTCTCCGTCTTTCTTTGATTCTTACCATCTCACTTCCTTTCTTTTTCTTTGCTATCTATTCCCTCTCTCTCTCTCTCTCACTCCCTCTCTCTCTGTCTATCTCTCCCTCTCCCCCCTCTTTCCCTCTCTCTCTCCCCCTCCCTCACTCTCCCCCCCTCTCTCTCTCGCTCTCTCTTTGTGATGTGTTGTTCTGAGTGTTGTGTTGTTCTCCTCTCCTGTGCTGCTCATAGCTCCACGTCATGCCGTCTGCTCCACAGGAGGAGGGCAGCGTGAGTGCCGACGACAGCGATGGTGAGACATCATCAACATCCGCCGTCCGTCCGAATGCTGAGACCGCTCGCTCAGAGGCCGGGGATCATGTAAGTGAAAACTCTGTGGCTCTTAAAGAAGCACTTTCACCACAGAAATGAGCAATATTGCAGTTGCAGGCATGACGTGATCAGTGTTTGCATACATTCGGAAGAATGTAAATGATGTTTGGGAGGCGTTGCTCTTCAGACATGCTAACTTTACGCTTGTGTGCCTGAACTAGCTGAAAGATTATATGTATGTACACCTGCTGTAGACTGCTGTATATCAGGACACTCCTCCCTACTTTAGGTGCACAGACAAAACCCTGTGTTGTTGTAGTACATAACTGGTGCATCTGACTTTTGCGGTCAATAACAAGTTTTCAGCATATTTACCATTTACAAGACTTTACACAGTGTGTAGACCAAAGACCAGGTTTGTTTCCCAGTGGAAATAATTTGTTTATTTGTTACCAGAATGGATGTCAGGATCAGCAATGTAATTGGTAATCTACTTAATCTTGAGATGGCTAGTAGCAAGCGCTCAATCAAATGAATGTTCTCTGGCCAAACCAAACAGTAGCTTCCAGCCATCTCCATGTTTTATAACGTTGTTACTGTGAAAAATACCGCCTGGTCTTCCCAGCATCCCAGATGTTTTTTTTCACTTGGGCAGTAAGGTTTCATCTGAAGGCACTATGATAAGGTGCACCTCAATCCAGAAAATGGAAACTCGCAGGACTCATAAAGTTGTTTTTGAGACGCACCCAGTGATTTCTTCCAACTGACCCTATTGAATGAGGCAGCATCAATCATGTCTCAAAGCATCCTGCCTCACTCAGAGGGAGGCTACATTACTGGGTAGAGGAGAACAGATGTTGCAGGTTTGACTTTGCTGAGTTAAATCCAGGGAAGTGTCCTTGGAAGTGTCCTTGGGTAAACCCACGTAAACGCATTAGGTTGTGTCTTCTATTTTCAGCATCCTAGATTTGCCAGTTGCTCTGTTTCAGGTTCAGTCTCCTGGTTTTGACCCCAGGATGGGCGCCGAAACTGGCACTCAGTTCTGTTATCACTGCCCCCCCCCGCGCGAACACGCACGCACGCACGCACGCACGCACGCACGCACGCACGCACGCACGCACGCACGCACGCACGCACGCACGCACGCACGCACGCACGCACGCACGCACGCACGCACGCACGCACGCACGCACGCACGCACACACACACACACACACACTGCTCATAAAAAGTAGTGATGTGACCACTGATTTTAACACATCAAACGGCAGGGAGGGGGGACCATGTGCTGCTGCCCTTTGTGCGTCGGCATAATAGAGCTTCTCTGGTGTGATAATGCTGAAAACCAGGTGCCCCCTCTCAATCTGCCCCTCTCTCTCCCTCTCTCTCTCCCCCCCTATGTTCCCCTCTCTTCTCCTCCTCTTTGTATCATCCTCTTATCCTTCCTGTCTTTGTCTTTTTTTTCTCTTCGCCCACTTTATCTCTGTCACACTTCACATCTTTGTTCACCTGCCTCTTTCTTGTCTCTCATTCGCTCCCTCCTATCCTCTCCATCTTCTCTCTCTCTCTCTGTCTGTCTGTCTGTCTGTCTGTCTGTCTGTCTGTCTGTCTGTCTGTCTGTCTGTCTGTCTGTCTCTCTCTCTCTGTCTGTCTGTCTCTCTCTCTCTCTCTCTCTCTCTCTCTCTCTCTCTGTCTGTCTGTCTGTCTGTCTGTCTGTCTGTCTGTCTGTCTGTCTGTCTGTCTCTCTCTCTCTGTCTGTCTGTCTCTCTCTCTCTCTCTCTCTCTCTCTCTCTGTCTGTCTGTCTGTCTGTCTGTCTGTCTCTCTCTCTCTCTCTCTCTCTCTGTCTGTCTGTCTGTCTGTCTGTCTGTCTCTCTCTCGCTGTCTCTGTCTCTCTCTCTGTCTGTCTGTGCAGGCGGAGTGTTTGCTGCGGCTGGAGGCTCAGCGCATCAGCCTGTCTCAGATCCATGCGGCGCAGCTGGAGCTGCAGAGAGAGAGCTGGCAGGAGCAGACGCAGCAGCGACTGCACCCTCTGGAGCAGGAGATGCAGCGCCTGCAGCAGGGGGAGAGAGGTCCGTGAGCCCGGAGAAACAGACAGCGAGAGCGACACAGAGAGAGACAGAGAGAGAGAGAATGAGCAACATGGAGGGAAAGAGGGAGTGGGAGAACGGCAGAATGTGACAGAGGGAGCAAGTGAAAGTGAGAGAACAATAGAGTGAGAGAGCGAGAGAGTGAGCGAGCGATGGACAGTGAGAGAGAGAGTGAGAGAAAGAGAGAGAACAATAGAGGGAGAGAGTGAGCGATGGACAGCTAGCTTTTGTACCACTTGTAGCAGTCGCTGCAGACACACTAATGGAGCCGTGCAGATGAAAAGGCAGAGGAGAGAGCGAGAGAGAGAGAGAGATAGAGAGAGAGAGGGCAAGAACTACAGGGGGAGAGAGAGCCGTGTCTGTGGAGTGCAGAGCTGGAGCCCCAGTGTCTGCTGGAGAGTTAGGCAGGCCTCCAAATGGCAACAGAAAGGTCAGCCGGTTCGAGGGAGAGAGAGGAGGAGAGGAGGGCACATCAAACAGACTGGTATTTTGATAAATTTTTCATGGTGGCACAGGTGTACACACACACACATACACACTCAACCATACTTACAGTAGCACACACCAAATTACTGAACTTTTCCAGTATGCCACAGAGTAGTTTGAAGCTTGTAAACATGGTTACATAAAGTTGAGGACTCCTTGATCTTGTAGAAATGAATACAACTTGTAGTGCAGGAATATAGTCCTTAATGTTATCTACCAGTAATAATTGTGATTGTGATACATTTTTAGCATACCAAGAGGAAACCAGGTCTACAAAATACCAGAATGTAATTCAGGCCATCTCAGAAGAATGTAAACAGGTCATACAGGTAAGGAATGGGGATGTGGCATGTACCTGTCTGTTTTTTAATTGACAGTGAATGCTTTAATGGATGAAAATATTTGACTTGAGTCGATAAAAGTCTCGATTTCTGTCCGTTTCCAGTCATTTGTTACTCTACTCGGTGAGGAGCTGCTTCTCTCTCTACCATCTGAAGAAGATGACGAGGAGTGGACAAGAGCAGCTGCTCCAACCACCAAAGTTACTGATCCAAGGTCACTGGTGCAGGAGGCTAAAGGTTAGTTTGGTTGGCCAGTTGCAGTGTGTTCTTTCAATAATTTGGATTACTAATTACTAATAAATAAATACTATGCTTCATGTTTTACTATGACAACTGTTGATAATGTCTTTCCTGGCTTTATGAAACTTATTGGCACTAAATTACTTACCTCTGCTATAAGTCATAATGATCTGGCGTGTGTTCATGAAAAAAATAGTTTGTTGCAAGAGGCTGATGTGTGCTTGTATGTTTGCATATAGATCTGTGCAACAGCCTGTACCAGCTAAGAGACCGCATCACACAGGAATGCAGTCGCCTCCAGCACCTACAGGCCTCACTGATGGCTGATGGGGACAAGGTAGGACTTCGGTCATCTTAACAAAACCTACTGATATCTGTGGGAAAATGTTTGTGTTATAGGTGAGAGAAGGAGAAATTTGGGGAGACAGAGATAGACAACGAGAGAGATGGGGAGGGTGAAGAGAGGAGAGGAAAATGTTTTTTTATCGCAGAAGGAAGGTAACTGAATCGACCAGACCCAGCACTTCTGTTCTAGAGGCAGCCTCTATGTGGGATGGAGTGAGGGAAATTAACACTGATATCTGTGGGAAAATGTTTGTGTTATAAATGAGATAAATGAGACAGAGAGACAGAGAGACAGAGAGACAGAGAGACAGAGAGACAGAGAGACAGAGAGACAGAGAGACAGAGAGACAGAGAGAGAGAGAGAGAGACACTGAGTGGTTTTAGAAGGTAGGTAACTCTGAATGGAGTCAGCCTCTATGTGGGAATGCATGAGGGAAATGGGGCCAGGTCTCCACCCAGAGGGGATTTTTACAGTCCCCTACCCTCCCCCGGGGATAATGAGGACGGGAGTACAAGAGACAGGATGGTGACTGACAAGAGCTACTTCACTCTTTGAATGTGTCAGAGCTGGGGCTGCAACAATAACCGCATCACCGCCATACCGCGGTACTAGGAGGTGTATTTTTAACGTCAAATTAATGAACTAGAAGGGCACTCAGAGAGAAATTCTGCGAAATTCTGCTTACAGACAAACAGACAAACAAAACGCAAACGAAAACATAACCTCCTAGTGGAAGTAATTAAATACAGGGGAGTTTCGTTGCGGTATTACCGCAAACCGCAAGGTGGCACTCTTCGAATGCCGCTGTAAGGACTTCTCTATACTGCTGCAGCCCTAGTCAGAGCATTCTGATTGGCTTAGCTTGAGTAGTGGCAGTTCATTCATGTTCTGGGGTAGGGGATGAGAACACACACACACACACACACAGTCATATCTGTTGAGACGCACTCTGATTTATGTATAAAGTATTCACACTCATTTGTACACTGTACACGCATCCACATGGTGACATGTCCCCTCTTGACCTGCAGGTGGCGTCACTGCAGCAGGCCTATGAGGAGCTGAGGAGGACCAGCGAGGAGGACATCTCTGACCTGCGGACGCAAACCCGCGCCCCCTCCCTAACCCAGGCTTCTGCTGATTGTCACGGTAATTTCATCTGTCCTGCTTGACACTGTTTAATATGGATCTCACACACACACACACACACACACACACACAGAAAACTCTTCCCACCCAAACACTCTAAAACTCCACTCGTTTCAAAGCAGAAATGTTCTGCTTTTATTTCCCTCCCCCTCTGTCTCTCTCTCTCTCTCTGTGGCGCAGTGCGTCATTTGGAGGGGCTTGGTATTTGCAATCACCTGAAGCACTTATGATGCTTGTTAAGGTCCTGGTTCGGCACCAAGCACTTGTTTCTCTGTTATGAGCTGATGTCTCTGTCCTGAGCAATAGTTGAATACATTTTAGCCAGCAGTGCTTAAATGAAGTCATTTGGTTATGCCTAACCACAACCCCAGATTGTTTTAGCGCTACCGTTACCCTGTTGGGCATTGTTACTGTTTCATTTTTTAAATGTGATTAATTCGACATGTACAGTACTAGTTTCCACAGATGCTTGGCCTTGTAATGCGCCTTGTGCATGCGTGCATGCGCGTGTGTATACGGTGCATGTGCCGTACCCACATCCCTGCATCTCCTCATGAGTTGTGTTGCCCTGTGTTGTCTGTAGACCTCCATGAGCGAGGGCAGTTGCCCGCGGCGCAGGCCGACGCCTCCGAGCGCTTAAGGGCGGAGTTCCAGGAGCGTCAGGCCCAGCTGGAGCAGCACCACCAGCAGGAGGTGGAGCGCCTCCGCAGCTACTACCAGCAGCAGGCCAAGGAGACGCAAGAGCGCTACGCCACCGAGGTCATCCTGCTACAGCAGAGGCTCCAGGAGCTCACTGGCACAGAGGCAGAGTTCAGGTACACATCTCGGAGATTCTTGGTACTTAAAGGTGCAGTCTGCGATTCTAATCCAATACAGCAAATTGTTCCTCACGATCCGCTAGTTGTCTGTGCGGTCTGTGGTTGACTCAGTGGTTGAGCGATACATTTTTTTATATTTGGACCAGAAAGTGCTCCATATATATCAGGAGTCCACTACGTGATGTGGCCATTTTGTTCCTGCAACTTATGTTCATGATGCCATTAGAAACTCGACATTAGAAATGGCTCATTAAACCAAGGGGCCCAGACCAAAGCCTCAAGTGTCTGGACCAGGCTGGATAGAATCAAAATGATTCTGTGGACCACTGATGTTTGGTCCAGGAAGTGCTCTATGCAGAGCTAAAAAGCTAGTTCAGATACCGTATGTCATTTTTGCAGTTCCGTGTGATATGTCACGCTTGGGTCTGAGCTAGCTGAGAACTCAGACGAGCTTTTGCTCACCAGCTCTGGATGAGCTGATTTGTGTTTATTTTATGTGACAGAGGAGCTGCTCACAGTGCCAGCAGTCAACCTTGACCAAGGGGTTATTATAATGGATGATGTATTATCCACACCAGAACAGGAGATCATCTCTTTGCAGCACAGGCTTGTGTTACAGCATAGGCTACCCATGACAGTGGAATGGCTTGGTCACTGATGTTACGTCTAAGGGTGAAATTAGTCGAAATAAATGCCTTGCATGTATTTCAGCTCTTCTCAGCCTTGTGACAGGAAGGGAGAAGCAGTCAGATGTAATGTTTACTGTTTGTCTTCTCATGTCCATCCACTCATGCTGTGCTCTTTATTGCACATTCATGTTTGGAACAACTGTAATGACATAAAAAAACACTGGTTTGTGTTCTTCAAGTTGATGTTTATCGGTTCTGAAATGGACCTTCCTGGAGATAGCGCACATGCATACAAGCCGTTTTAAGTCATACAAATAAGGTTATTGACCGATGTATGCTTGATTTATAAAACGCTGGATTACATTAGGGGTCATTTCCTTTTGGGGAAAGGGTACTCCTGTTCCCTCTTGCGTGAGCGCCTGAAACATTGATGAAGGATTTCGTCTCGCCCGTGTGGCTGCTGCTGCCGCTATGCTCTGCTTCCCTGCTGTCGGAGAGCGCTTGACCTGCCCCGCGTCTGGCCCGCCGACCTCTCAGGGACATGTGACCCCATCACACTTCCAGGGGAAATTTCGAGAGCCGCCGCCGCTGTCCAGGTGGCTTCACAGGACTTGTGTGGGTTTGGGGACATGCTGTGGCTTGCCTGCCTTAAAGTCCCTCTCAGTTTGATTATCACCTGCTCAGTCCTCCACCTGCTCAGTCCTCCTGGCACCAGAAGTGGTCTGGTGTCGGGACATTGGGAATTGAGTTGGTCAAAGAAAGAAATTCTCCCCTGTTGGGACTTGATGGCCTACTGCTTGGCAGCCATGCCTCAGAAATGTCAAGGTTGGATTTATTCTGTTGCTGTGGCAAGCTTGGTAGGAATTTTACCTTACTGTCTCATGTTTGTTTGCAGAGGCACCAGCTTTGTGAGTAAAAGCCAGATCTAGATCTCAAATAAGTAAGAACCCCGAAATCCAAATCAAACTTCAGACCTGGTAGTCTTCTGTCTTCTTCCAACATGTTCTTGTCCTCCCCCCTAATGAAGCCACAGGCTGATTAAACCCTTCTCTTCTGTGTTGGGGATGCAGTTTGTCGCTCTCCACCTGTCTGCCTGTTCTGTTGCCTGACTAACTCAGCGGGAGTGACAGGTGTGCACAGAGCTCATTAGAAGAGGCGAGGCGAGGCCGCGTGCCTTAAATATTTAAAGCCGATAAAAGCTCCGGCATTCTGTGTGTCAGTGGGCCGATGACAACGGCACATCCTGCCAATAGAGCACAGCCTATGACCTGCCAATAGAGCACAGCCTATGACCTGCCACTAGAGCACAGCCTATGACCTCGCTCTATAGCACAGCCTATGACCTGCCTCTATAGCACAGCCTATGACCTCGCTCTATAGCACAGCCTATGACCTCGCTCTAGAGCACAGCCTATGACCTGCCTCTATAGCACAGCCTATGACCGTGATGCCCAGACTTTTCACGGCAGGCCCCCCTTTGACGATGAAAAAGTATTTGCTGCCCCCAACACCCCACATCCCTCCCCTGAAGGGGGGCGCCCTACTCTGTTGGAAGCACTGGCTACGGCCTAAGCACTATGAGACACCATGGGACCTTTACCTTTGTTAAGAACACATTTTTACTTCCTCGTATGTATTTATTTATTTATATATTTGTTTATTGGTTTTTAAGGGATTTCAAATTTCATAAGTGATTATTAATTCATACATACTCAGGTCTTAAGTGGACCAGTGCATACTGTGTTTTCCTAATGTCAGCGATCAAAGCTTAAAGCCTGAACTCAGGATGTGTCGTCTTATCTTATGAGATTCACCTTTGTGAGAGGTAGCTGTAAATGTAATGCTTCGGATTAGTGATTATGTCAGGAGCTGAAGATGTAGATTATTCTCAGAGCCACGGAGAATTCAAGACATTTTGTTATTTTACTTGTTGGCCTGTGAATGTGGCGCCATCTATTGGTGAGATACAGAAAGATGTTGTCTGGCCAGATTATGTTTTTAGATTAGAATGATGTGTCGGAAATATAATGGTTTTCTGCTTAAATAAGTTAGTCTTTTGATCTGAAATGCTCATATATATTTAATAGGCTAACTGTTGTTGTTGCTGTTGTTGGTAGTAGTAGTAGCAGAGATATAATCGTGGTTTAATTTCTGCTGTGACTACATAAAGCTATCAAAGCTTCTAGCACAACAGACCCAGTGGCTATGAGACTTCATTTTGTATTCAGTTCCTTTCATTTTTAAATGAGCTTTTTGCGTGTCTGTCTGTATCCTGTTAAAGTAATGCGATTTGCATGAGCAGTCATTTGACTGGCAATTGATGTGTGCACTATCAACACTAACAAGTTTGAAATGAACAAAGTGACTCTTTCATAACTAAACATACATTTTTGTTAATTTAATCTGTTTTGTGAAAAGACTCCCTAATGCTTTAATTTGATAAGAGCTTGTTTCAAATTTGATGGCACATGGCAAACAAAACAGTAATTACAGTGAAGCAGTGATTAGGAAAAGCAGGCATTACCAGTTAATTAGTACATCATAATTATGTAGCACATGTGAATGCAGGATTAGGAAACAGTTTGGTATAGAATTGGACACCATCCAAAGATAGATAGATGGATAGATGGATAGATAGATAGATAGATAGATAGATAGATAGATAATTATCATTTTTATTATCATGTTCCATGCAAAACATGCAGGTTACCTGTAACATATAACAAAACATATAACATTAATTCCCTACTCCAACCCATTGTGTTATGCACTGTTATGCATTTACACATTTAGTGATACTGATGAGAGTGCACCCGTTAGTGCAGCATCAAGCTGAATTCAGCAAGGATTGAAACGAGCAGTTGTGGATGTGCACTCGGCGGGATTGATCGCTTGTGTGTTGTCATGCCGATGGTAGAGGAACTGAAGTATTGACCAGTGAAGGAAGGATGATCAAGTTGTCAACAAACTGGTTTGTCTTTCAGCATACCGAACATCACGGAACATCCCATGCCAAAAGAAGAGGAAGGTGAAGGGTTTAAGGTCAGTCTTTTTTAAATATATGGTCAAGGTCAATTTTTGTTTGTTTGTTTTTGCCCTGTTAGTGTCATTTTATACATATATATTGTGTGTTTAATAATACACCATCCATAAGCATTCACATCTATGTTCATTATTAGAACTTTATTGACTTTAACTACGTTAGGTGTCATAAAAGCATTACTTTGGAATTTGTGTAACTGCATGCAGTTCTTCAGATAAAGAGCTGGAATTGTCGTTAATGCATTGCAGTTGGTTTTTACCAAGATTATACACTTAAGAGGTGGAATAGGCTTCATACATAAAGCACACTACCGGTGATGTCAAAGGGGATGAAAACAATCTGCCTGGTTGATTTCAGCCGTATCTACTGTGTTACTGCTGCCCAATTACAGCCGAATGCCACCTCCTCTCCTCCTCGGTCCCCAGTCCACATGTGTCCCCTGCTGTTAGAGACAGATAAACAGGGAGGAAGAGCGTGAATGGCGGAGAGAGGCAGACAAAACACTTTATTTAAATCAAGTGACTCATTGTGTCGTCAGCACACGCAGCTGAACCGTGCCCATGGCCAAAATCTGCCCCAGATCCTTTGGTCTGCGTATCACGCCACGCCACACCACACCACGCCATGCCATGCCACACCACGCCACGCCACGCCACACCACACCTCACCACACCTCACCAAACCGAGGCTGAACTCCAGTGTGCTCTACTGACAGAGGGAGCTGGGGCTGTTATGTAAGCCTGGACAGAGCAGCAGTAGTAGTATTAGCAATAGCACTGGCATCATCAGCAGCAGCAGCAGCAGCAGTAGTAGTAGTAGTATTAGCAATAGCACTGGCATCAGCAGCAGAGCAGAATAGCAAAGACACACTCTTCAGGCGTCATGAAAGGCCCGTTTTTTCCGCTCAAGTGAACAAGCCCACTTTTATTTCATTCTTTTTTTTTTTATCCTCTCTCTCCCCCTCCTCCTATCACTCGCACTCACTCACTCTCTCACTCATTTGTTCACTCACTCGTTCGCTCGCTTGGCAGCGAGGCACAAAAGCGCTTGTGGTGAATGAGAGGAAACGAGAGAAAGAGGAGGAGGAGGAGGAGAGAACCAAAAGGGATCAGAGAGAAGGGACACTTCGGAAGAAGAGTGGTGTGGAGTGGAGAGGAGAGGAGAGGAGAGATTTTATGAGGAAGAGAGAAGTGCTTGATGGCAACATCAGCAGAGATGAGATGAGATGCAATCTCAGCCTGAGTGGGGGACAAACATGGAGAGGTAAACAGCATTTGTAGAAAACGGGTCACTTGAAAAATATGAGATGGTCATGGCGAGGGATGTCAGGAAAAGGACAGACGTTAAAAGAGGCAGAGAAATGATAAAACAAACCAGCGTGAAGCTTTCAGGCTGCAAAAAAGAGCGATTGATGTGCTAAAGATTCAGAAAAAAATAGTGACAGAATGTGCTGCAAACCAAAACGGCAGCACCACACTGAATGTGAGTGTCTTGCATGCTCTATAAAAGTCTTGTGTTAGCGGCGGTTCACATCAGCCTTCGAGACATTGAATGCACACACACACACACACACACACACACACACACACACACACACACACACACACACACACACACACACACACACACACACACATCCTGCTGTTCTATGGGAGAGGAGAGGAGTTGGCCAAGACAGCGGCACCCACTGATCACAGACGCCTTTTCTCTGTTTTTCAAAACTAAATGGAGCGCTTTTTACTGAGCCCTAAATGGAACTGAACACTGTCTTCACGGCCGTTTTTTTGCATACTCATTGCCGGTCGTCTTCTCTCTCCCTTCTTTTCTCTCTCTCTCTCTCTCTCTCTCTCTCTCTCTCTCTCTCTCTCTCTATGTTTCTTCTTCTCGTTCTCTCTGGTAGTTTGAGAAGGATGCTGACGTAGAGGCAGAGCTGCAGGCGGCGTCTTTGAGGTCGTCATCGTCCACGGCGGCAGGGCTGTCACGGCAGCTGCAGACGCTCAGACAGGCTCTCTACCACAAGTACCTCCAGGAGGTGACTGCCCTGAAGGAGCAGCACCGCGCCGAGCTGGAGCGCCTGCAGAGGGAGAGGCGAGGGGAGGAGGAGGAGGAGGAGGAGGATGGAGAGGAGGAGGGGCACCCAACGGTCAACGGAGAGCAGAGGTCCAGCAAGAGACGGGGAGAGCAGCTGACCCACTCTTTGGAAAGGGTGGAGGAGGAGATTGCTAAGGTACAGAGCGGGAAAAGAGGAGAGAATTCGACTCAGAGAAGGAGAACAGGCTGATGAAGAGAGGAAGAGAAGGATTTAAGAAATTTACAAGGAAAGAAAAGAAAGGAAGAGAATAGTAGGGAGGGAGGGAAAAGAAGGAGGGATGAGGTAAAAAGGAGAGGAGAGGGGAGTTTTGGGTTCCTCTTAAATCAGATTCAGAAGCTTCATTGTATTTATTTAAAAAAAAAAAAAACTTTAAAAAGAACATTTTAGATTAAACATCCCCTTTGTTTACTATCTATTATGACGTTCTCATAATTATGAACACTATTTGAGCATTTTGTATTTTAGATGTTGCTTGACAGTCGCATAGAGCATCAAGTTTATTTGTGATAGGAGCTTTTTTTGTTTTTGGTTCCAGAGAGTTTTTGTCCCGTGAACTGTAATTGTCCTTTGATGTGTACCTCTTCAGTTTACAAGCCATATGCCAGAGGAGGAGGAGCAGGAGGAGGAGGAGGTGCAGGGGGAGGAGGAGGAGGTGTTCTGTTGTTATTCACTATTGCAGTGTGACCCAGTTGTTAATTAGTCTGTCCTTTTCTCTCAGGTCATAGTGCATATGTCAGTGGAGTTCGCCCAGCAAAGTGAGCTGGCTCGTTTGGCCAAGCAGGCACGGGAGACCTCCTCAGCCATGCAGACCCAGCTGCCAGAGGAGGAGCAGGAGGAGGAGGTGGTCGACGGCCTAGGGCTCCCCGCTGAGGACCTCCGGGAGGTGCGGGGGAGGCACCGGGAGGAGATGCAGCGCGTGGAGTCTGAGCTGCGCGAGCGAACGGAGGAGCTGCACGCTCTCAGGGAGCAGCTGAGGGAGGCCGGAGGATGGGCGGCGCAGACCCGGACGCCCGTAGCGACGGCGGCGGCGGCAGAGGAGGAGACGGTGGCATGGGGCCCGGCAGCGCGAGCCCACGCCGAGCCCCACACAAAGGTGAGCTCTGTTCTGCCTGTCTGCCTCTACTCATGTGGTCTGCGTGCTGCCAAGTACTTAGAGCCTTTCTCTAAAAGACCTTTAGAGCCTTTTAGCCTTTAGAGAGAAAAACTCACTGACATTAGTGATAGAGGGTGAGGACTACAGGAGTTGATGACAGCGGAAGTGAAGTCAAGTGTGAATTATTCTTTTAGATAACGCTGCCAGTCCTTCAATGGACTTGATTGCCTATATGTGTGTGCATGCATCACGCTTTCTCTATGTATCACACACTGTGTGTGTGTGTGTGTGTTTCTTATGAGGAAGTGCGGTCAGCGAGCACCCATCCTGAGAGCGAAAGAGTGGCAGTGAGAGAGAGAGAGTGAGAGAGTGATCATGCCCGTGCTGTGCTGTGCGTGGCCGGCCGGTCTTTTCACAGAACATTTAGTGCATGAGTACCCCGCTGGGCTGCTGGGCCGCTTCCCCGGCGATGTGATAGGACAGGAGGACTTCATGTTCATATTCCCACACGACACGACACGGGTGTGTGCTTTTAAATTAGGCTCAAAGTGGAGGCATAATCCACAGTGAGGCCTTTATTAATTCCATTTCGCTTGTGGCCCCTGACTCAAATTAAAATATCACTTACATGCAGGGGACGCGTTTCAGTTTATTCTTTTTTTTTTGTGTCAGGTAATGAATTCACTCACTGATGTCATGTTCAGTGAGCGATGCAGACAAGCTAGTCTTTTTCATTAGCACGCCTGCTCGCAGATTACATTCATGTCGCACAAATGATTACAGCCTCCAGGAGCTCACAGATCCCAGACCATACATCTGCACAGTCTGCATAGTTTGTGTCTACAAGCCACCATCTTGTAGAGCACATCCGTATTCAGAGGATGCTGAGTAGAGTACTAACCTGGAGACTGAGACTGACTTACTTCTAAGGTGTGTGTGTGTGTGTGTGTGTGTGTGTGTGTGTGTGTGTGTGTGTGTGTGTGTGTGTGTGTGTGTGTGTGTGTGTGCATGAAGTGTAAGTGTGTGTGTGTGTGCGTGGGGTGTAAGTGTGTGCACATTTACTGTGCTGATGTTATTCTGCCTTTGCGATATGGTTTAGAAGCTTGACTGGTAGTGTATATTGATTTATAGCGTGTTGATGTTGGTGGATGCTGACAAAGCGAATGGATTGTACACACGCAATATCAGAGGTGCTGTGTAGGCTGCATTAGCCTCCACCCAAGGAAAGCAAGTAGCCACACTTTTAGGACCGTCTTCTGGTAATTTCATTTCATCTGTATTGTAGATGTTGGTATAGTTAATTCACAGGTAGTTTAAGAACTCAATTGCAACGCAATGCATGATTTGCTTTCATGGCCAGCACACACACTTTGAAGAAAATTGGCTGTGTTTTAAATGATGCACTGTGTGTGTGTGTGTGTGTGTGTGTGTGTGTATAAATGATATACATCCTGGTGTTGCCTAGGTGAATTAACATGATGTTGTAGATGCACATAGGCTATGTAAATCACACGGCGTATGTGTGTGTGTGTGTTTGCAGGCTGAGGCGAGTGCTGGGTCGGAGGCTCTGCTGGAGGAGCTGCAGAGGGAGCTGGGGCAGCAGGAGCAGGAGCACTGCAGGGCCCTGGAGAAGCTCCGGTCCGCCCACGCCAGCCAGCTGGAGGAGCAGAGAGACCAGCAGCTCCAGCTCAGCGCCCAGCTCCAGAAACTCCACGCGCAGCTAGAACAGGTACGATACGGCACGTAGCCTCACATCAGGTCCGGTACATAGCTTCACATCAGGTGAGCACAGCTAGAACCGGTACGATCCGGCACAGAGCTTCACATCAGGTGAGCACAGCTAGAACCGGTATGATCCGGCACATAGCCTCACATCAGGTGAGCACAGCTAGAACCGGTACGATCCGGCACGTAGCCTCACATCAGGTGAGCACAGCGAGCGCATTCACAGTTCAGTGTACGTCTACAAAACTGGCAGGGACTGTAAGCACTTGCGCTGCTTAGCATACAGCTTCTCAGTTGGCAGGTATGGCTAGAGTAGGAAGCCAGCAGGTTCTAATGACCACACATGTAGCATAGCTCATGATCTAGTGACCACACATGTAGCATAGCTCATGGCTATGTGATACAGCTAAAGCAAGCACAGCTGAGCTGCCAGTTCAAATGTCTCAATGACTCAAGCCTGCCACAGCTGCTCCCAAGCACAGCCACAGTAGTTGCTGTAATGGTGCAAGTACACAATAAAACAAGCACATAGGTTAAGCAATTATGTTATATATTGTGTGTGTGTGTGTGTGTGTGTGTGTGTGTGTCACTGGGCTAGGATAACTACAGGACATGTTAGGATGCTGCAGCTTTTGCAGTAAGAGTGCTGCCACCCAAACGTGGGGAGAATAACAGCAAACTGCTTCATTTGCTTTCATGTGATCAGAGGGAGGCAGAGATGAGAGAAGCAGATGAGGGACAGACCGTGACGAGAGAGCGACACGCGCTGCAGAAGCAGGACTACAGCGTCCAGAGCACCTCCACACAGACAGAGCAGGTAACAGTGGCTGTGTGCTCACAGGGCTCTCAGGGTCCTGCCTCCTCAGTGAGCTCCCTGTGTCTGTTTCCCACCTGCACTCTCTGACACTCCTTTCAGTCAGCTCAGCTCACGTGGTGCGGCTGTGTTTGTTTTTATAGTTCAGTTTCACCGTGTCGTATTTGAGCTTTGCTCCTGTCACCCGGCTCGTGAACCTTGTGATCCCATTCTCTCGACTTTCGTGTTTTAATTTGCACTTCCGCTGTTTGCCAAGAGATGGCGCTTGCTCACGCCGCAGCCTGCCAACACAGGTGCATTTGTTGCCATGGCAGCTCAGCCGATAGTAATGTTTCTGCCCTTCGTGACTCTGAGGGCTGTGAGTGAGAGGAGAGAAGTGCGTATGTGTTTGTGTGTTTTTGTTTGTGTGTGTGCTGCAGTATCCCTACTGTATTTGAATGTGATTTTATTAGCGGTGAGCCTGGCCAGGCCCAAGGGAGTTATGAGTGCGTGTCAGTTTTGAGGTAAAGAGGGCATCAATGACTGGGTTTCTGTCTCTTCTCACACTTCTGCCTGTCCGACGACTGCAGCAGGGCCGAGAGGATGAAGAGGCGGAGAGGCCGAGGAAGAGGAAGGAGGAAGTAGGAAGAGGGGGCACGTCGGGAGCTCTCTCGCCAGATCCTCATGACACATCCTCTGATGTCATCACCACAGAGAGGTACACATGAAAAAACTATTAATAGCAATAAAGTAATAAAGTTACTGTTTTAGAAAAAAAAAAAAAAAAAAAACTTTTTGCACAATTATCTGAGATGATGATTTTTGACTATTGCAGTGGATAGAAGGCTTGAGAGACTTGGTAGAGCCTGGTTGTGTGCTAGGTACATTTTGTGCCATTGTGTTTGCTCACTGAGTTTATGTGACGCACCCATTGTTCTTCCTGTGTCATTATGGAAGCACTGAGAGCAGGGCTGGTGACACAGCCTTTGTGTTCTCTTAGTATCCCTGGTAGCCAGAAGAGAAAGCATTACTTTTAGAATAACTGGTTGATAAAATATCTGTTACACTTGTGTGTTATGTGTGTATATATATAATATTTATCATATAAATAAAATTGATATTTATCATATAAATAGAAAAACTTTAAAACAGTTTATTTGAATGTATATGACATTAATAGGTTACAATGGAAAGCAATCATTCCCTCTATGTTTTATAAATATGAATTTCAAGTGTTGTGCTTAATTTCCTAATAGTATGATGCCATATCTAAATACTTGTTATTTGTGTGTGTGTGTGTGTGTGTGCGTGTCTGTGCTTGCGTGCAGGAACCTGCTGCGTAAGGCTAATGAGCGGCTTCGCCAGGTGCTTACCGATGTTCTCAAGACCACCGCTGCTGCTGAGGAGACCATCGGGCGTCATGTAGAGGGCCTCCTGGAGGCCACCAGCAGGGGGCAACACTCGCCCCAAAGGCCCACCTGGCAGAGGGGTCCGACCGAGACCTTCAGGCCCTTCAGTAGCCACTCCACTGGACCCACCGGAGGTCAGTATTACAGATAAACTACAGTTGAAGAGTTGTATGACAGATAAACATTCAGTAGAGTGGATGGTAGGATTTTCTGAACCCTTACCACCTATGCTGCTCTGGCCTGACCTGAGTTTGATTTTAGAAGAGAGTCTACTTGGAACTACATTTAAACATATAACTACGTTTATACTAGAAACTAATGTATTTGTATATAAAGAGTTGACAGTTTAATTAAATGGATTAAGGATGAGTGTCTTCTTGAAACTACATTTAAACATATAACTATCTTTATACTAGAAATGAAAGGATTTGTATTGAAGAGTTGACAGTTTAATGAAATGGATTAAGGATAAATGTAGAGACTACTAGCTCACACAAAAAGCACAGAGCCTCACTTCTGATATTCCTTTTCAGAGTTGGTTATGAGGTATGACAGTAATGGTTTTAATTGGAGTGCCACTGAGGAAGCAGCATGAGATATTACTAGTATAGCAGCTCATGAATCTTGTATGGTGGGATTGTTCATCACAAACTGTCATCAGGAATATCCTTAACCCTTCAGCTGGTACTGGCAGACTGTGTGTGGAATGTTGTAGAATGAACGTTCTAAAGAATATTGGGTTGAGTTCCATCGAATATAACATGGATTTTATTTTTTAAATCTTACATTGTTGATGAAGACGTTCTTTTATCAGAATGTCCAAAACTCCCCTGCTTTTAAAGAAAGAAGAAGTTAAAGAAAGTGTCATCACACAATATAAAGACGGTTAGGTAGGAGCACCAAATGTCCAACAGCTCTCAAGCAATCAGACTTGCGAAGTATGGTTGTCATGTAATGACACTTGAACTCATTGGTGTTAATGAGAACAGCTGTCCTTATTGTTCTTACACTGAAATGAAAACTAGTGTGACGTATTCATCAGGCCTCAGACTGTAGTGCTGTTTAAAGATGTCATACTTAATAACACCATGACAAAACTTGTCAAAAAGCCAAATGTCACTTTGCTCATTAAAATAATCACCTCGCCCTTCATCCCCTGAAGTATGCATAGAATATGTCTTCCTCATGCCATGGTCTTCGTTAGGGAAGGCGTGGCGTGTGCAGCTCTGGTCTCATCTCCCCTTCAGCTTAGCCTGAAGACAGCCAGTTGAATAAGAACATTCCCATAATCCACCTGTGTGTCTGTCTCACTCTGCCCACACATGCTTGTTACGTGTCTAGTATTTAGGTTTCTGCTACACACAGAAACGATAGGGATCAGAAGAGGGATTGTTCTGTTTGTTGTTTGGGAAGAAAAAAATAACACTGCATAAAAAATGGGTTATCTTGTTATGCATCAGCCATCAGCTTGTGGTGGCTTGTGGTGGCCACTTTGTTTTTGTGGTTGATGTTGGTGCTGTCGTACCCAACAGAGTCACTTTGTCATTGAGCACAGACCTTTCCTTGTAATAGAGGGACATTTGAGGGTTGGAAAAGGGAGAGAGAGAGCAGAAAGACATGAGGAGAGAGAGAGGGAGGGAAAAAAAGAGAGAGAGAGAGGGGTGGAGAGTGAGTGAGTGAGCGATATTGAACAGCAGTGGGAGAATGACTCTCTCAGTCTGAATAAATAATGTATGCAGCTGTTTAACAATATTGATCTTTGAGGACAGAGCCACAATTCACCTTTAATGTGGATAGCAGTACTGCATATCATTGGGAGAAATCTCATCTCTGGTCTGGTTAACACAACTAATACAAAAATGTAATTCATACTTTAGTGTCAGAAAATATGATTTCATTAGACTGTTCTGCTTTAGGATTTTGCTCATTTTATCAGCACATGTTTAGTCATCTGAGAGCTGTGATGAGAGATATCAGATAAGCATTGAGAAATTAATTAATTGCTGTTGTGTAGACGGGTCGTCTGAGAGTTGCCATGGCAGCGAGACGGCAGCGGACGACGCGAGCGTGTGGTCGGGCGAGACGGAGGTGGACGAGGGCCTGGAGATGTCGCAGCAGCTGCTGGAGGGCTCGCTGGCCGGGGCGGTGCTGGAGAACGAGGAGTACCTGACCACCATCAGCACCCGCCTGCAGGCCGCCGTGGAGAAGCTGCTGCTCGCCATCACCGAGACCACCAACCAGGTACGACATGCGAGCCTCGGAGATGGCAACCGGCATGGTGCCGGCCCACATCCGGTGTGGATCCGGCAGGTCAAAGTTCAAGTTCAAGTTCAAGTTCAAGGGGTTGAAATTGGGGTCAGTGGGTGCTACCGAAGTCTCAACAAGACTCAGAGACTGGCATGGCTGCAAGGTCTATGCCTGCCTAACAGATCATTCAGATAAAGCAAGCATATCAAGTGTTATGGATATCAGTGAGCTTCTGATTTTGACAAACAAGAAAGCAGGTGTCAGTTGATGGATTTGACAATCATGCCTGAAAATACCATCCTAGGTTCCTTTGTTTGCTTAGATAGGTGTGTTCCACATCAGCAATATTTGCCTGGGAAATATAGAGCTGAAGCAGAGCCACACAATCAGCCTAGCCTATAAGGTCATGTGCAAATTACTAGCACCAAAATTAAGACAGAGTGATTTAAATATCAACTAATGGACTTAGTTTTCTCGTGCTTGTCAACTGACTTGGACAAAAAGGCTAATTCACTTGCATATGTTGTCCTCTTCAACGGTAAGTAGTGGCTTACTAGCGTCTTGAGCCGCAGCCTTACCATACCATGGTCAGGGAACCTAATCCATCCTGTCTGGTTTCGCACAGCTGCTGTCTCGGCCGTTCTCTTTTCCCTTTCCCTCATTCCAGTCATTCAGGTGTGCATCTACTAGTGACGCATGTGCGCAATGGCAGTACACTGATTAAACTCAACAGTTGAATAGTTTGTCGTACTGTATTGGTGCGACTGTATGTCTGATCTGATTGGTGTGAAGACCAGGTTGGAATCCCCTGCACACCCTTAGGCTGCCTCTACACACCCACTGGGCTCTTGTATCTTTCACAGACCAGTCAGAGCAGTACAACACTCAATGCTATTTGACACATTTTTCAAAAAAACTAGGGTTTTCAAAAAAAAGTTGTGAGCGGAGGCCACCCTAGTCTGTCCTCCCCCCTCGGCGGCACTAATTGCTACTGTGAAGCGAGAGATTTACAACGATAAGAAAATTGGAATACAATGATGTGAAATGTGTCATGTAAGTTTACTTCTATGTGTTCTAGTACAGATTTTCATGTTTTAAAGTCATTTAATTCCGTGGATGCCTGTCTCCCCCTGGCTTTCACTAGGAGCTGGCACTGATACTTGTGCAGTATGTAGAACGTATGAGTTCTAGAAGTTCTATCTCAATAGCAGAAGAATACTGCTGTCAAGCATGCTGTTCAGACACATAATCTCCAGTCCCCAGTCTCCTCCACCACCCCCCCTCCAGTGGCCACCGCCTGTCCCCGTGGAGACAAGCGAGTGGAATGGTGTGTCTGTTCCGGAATGGCCACACAATGGCCTGGCTCATTCCCTCTGGTTGCCCATAGATACAGGCGGATTTGCATAAAGCTTTGTCCTGCTGGCCATTGATGATACAGCTGCCCTCGGACGTGTCCTCTTAACCCCTCCCCCCTCTCTCACACTCCTCTGTGTGTGTGTGTGTGTCTGTGTGCGTGCGTGCGTGCGTGCATCATGTCAACTAAGTACACTGAGTTGGTGTTATACAATCAAACGTTTTGATTACAACCTCATTGATCGCCATCCCTCTGACAGAGTCAATAACACAGCTGATCTCCACCATGTGGCCAAATACCCTCTGCTGATTTTTGCATGAATTTGGGTGCTCCTTTCCCTGGAAGGTAAAGAAAAAAAGAAAAAACGTGGGCAGGGAAAATATATGGATGTTATGGGCAGGCGTGGGCCTGTGTTTCCCCCAACACACAAACAAACACAAACACAAACATGCTCACACCCTCCTTCTTTCATACTTTCAGCCTCTTAAAACACAGCCTTAGGTATACTCTAACCCCACCTATGCTAAGGTCACTGGTCTTCCACCTTAAATCAGTAATAGATCTCCTCCAGTATATTTATATAGACTGTAGGACAAATGACCTTGCTCTGTTTATTGGACAATCAACATGTGATTAGAACTGTATATTTGCTTGTAAAGTTATCAGTTCTTGACAGAGTGAATTTACTTTTTGTGCTCGTTGTAAGGTTGATTTGTTGAAGGTTTGCAGAGGGGTTAATTATTTATAGTGTTCATTCTCAAGTGTGGCAGCTAGGGACCGACTGTGAATGAGGATAAATGTTGTGAGGCCCTCAGGAATGTTGTCGTTGCTTGGCACTTGTTCCGCCCAGATGATCTTGAAAGTGAGAGAGCGAAAAAAAAAAGAGGTTGATCAATAACTTTCCACAATAGATCAGAGTGAGTGGGATTGAGTTGCCAAGTTTATGAAGCTAATTTGGTAAGCGTTTGTGTAAGGGTGTGTGTGTGTTCGTGTGCGTGTTTGTGTCTGTGTGTGTGTGTGTGTGTGCGTGTGCGTGGACTGTAGCCCTGCCTGTCATAACAACATGCTCAGATAATCCTCACCAACGCGGGGGTATGAATCCTGTTAGACAAGCTCTTAAGAAAAAAGGCGTGTGTGTGTCTGTAACCACATCAGCAGAGCTGTACCTGCCCCCTCTCCCACGAGCTTCAGCCTGTCAGCTCCACCCACATCTGCTCTGTGTCCTCCCGCACTTGCCCACAAACCAGGAAGAGGCACACTCTCCCAGCGCTCAGCTTAGCTCAGGCTCGGCAGGGGGACAGGGGACAGCTTAGCGTTTTAGCATTCCACTCTTAACAGTGTGTGTTTGAGTGTGTGTGTGTCGGTGGGAAGAAGGATAGAGGCAGCCCCACAGAGACACGCAGAGACGAACCGGAGTGGAAGAGTGCAGAAAAGGTTGTCCCTGTGACTGACAAAGAGAGGGACACAGTGAGTAGTAGAAGAAGAAGAAGAAGAAGAAGAAGAAGAAGAAGAAGAAGAAGAAGAGGACGAGGACGACAGGAGGCAGCTCTGATCCCTGTCACTACCTCCCCCCAGCCCAGCTGGTGTCTGCGTGGAGACTCAGTCTCAGACCCAGAGAGGGACACAGAGGAGAAGCAGAAGTAGTAGAAGAGTAGGAAAGAAGAAGAAGAAGAAGAAGAAGAAGAAGAAGAAGAAGAGGAGGAGGAAGAAGAGGAAGCAGCCTGTTGTCCTGCCTGTGTTCCCTTCTCTAACCCCCACCTCACTGCGGTGGGTGCCCCGCGCGGAGTAATTAATGAAACTGTGAGCTCTCCCAGTGGAGCGTTGCCGTGGAAGCATGGAATTGTTAATGAGTTTCCAGCAGGACTCACGGGGGCAGAAGGGGTGCTGAACTCAGGCACTAGAGACAGCGAGAGGGAGAGAGCGAGAGAGAGAGGTGGTGGTTAACAAGTGTGAGAGAGTTTGCCTGCGATTTGGCCGCCTTTCTTTGAAAGCACAGGCGTTTTTTTTCTGGTGCCTGGTGCTCTTTCAGACGTGTCCTGATTTGGATTATTCTCACAGGTTGGCAGCTCTGAAGAGACAAGGTGAAGGTCTGCTTTGCCCCAGTTCAGGAGCAACACGGTTGTTTTAACTCATTCATTCATTCATGGTGAGACAAAGTTTTTGTTGTGTCACTGAACAGGATCCTCCCAGTGTGAACTGGTCCTTGCTGTACCTCAGAGACCATGTGTCCGGCTGTGTTTACTAAAGGCTTATCCCACTGCGGAGCTGTAGAGACGGTTGCTTAGCTCTGCTATGTTACCTCCTGTGCGCTGTGCTAAGCTACCCTGGCAATTTACCGACAGTGCACCGTCATGGATGTTTGCCAGTTGCAGGATTTAACCCTTTTTTGTTGAGCGTCTGAGAAGTTTTGAGCCAACATGGAGTCCTACCGCAACTACTGGAAGTCCAGTGTGCTAGGGAATGGCTGGGTGGCGAGCCAGGATGAGGATGTGTACGAGGTGGAGTCCCGAGTGCCGCTGCCGCGGCCGTTCCCCTTTACCAGCGTGCTGAACGAGAAGAATGCGGTGGTGGTGCAGACACAGATCTCACACGTCAAACACCGTGCCAATGGTCACCTGCTCAAAGTCGTCTCTAAGATCTCTTTACCCACCCCTCCCTACACAGTAAGTCCAGGAGTGTGTGTGTGTGTGTGTGTGTGTGTGTGTGTGTGTGTGTGTGTGTGTGTGTGTGTGTGAGAGAGAGTATTGTTTGGTCCTCCAACCAGCAGTCAGAAACCCACAGACCCTGATCTGCGGCTGTTTGCTGAGGCCAACATTCAAAGCTTAGAGGAGTTCCCACTCATGCTCTCATTTCCTTGTCAACTATGACCTTTGAGATATATGGGTGTCATGTGTGGACTGTGCATGGCTTTACAACACTGATTAGCTTTAGTGTCACTAAATGTCAGCTCAGGTGGATTCCAGAATTGTAGGTGCAGTGCAAGAAAATGCAAAAAATGACATTTCATGACAAAAGAGAGCAATAAAATGGGCATTTCAAGCTTGTATTTCTTCTCAGTTTAATTTGTGTGGCATTGTCAGATGGGGTTCATGATGGGACAGGTTTGTGCTCTGATTCTGAGACAGCTTTACGTAAGCCTGGGTACACAGCTGGCTAGGGAAAACAAGAGGACACATTATGTTTATTATTTCCTGAAATGACCCTCTTTAAGCTTTTCACTAGTGGGTACATTTCCCATACTGGAGAGTCATCCCCACTGATTCCCCGTCCACTAGAGAAACAGATGCAGTCGTTTGACCCCTGTCCTGCTAACCCTGCCTGTGCTCGTGGCAGATGGGGTCACTCCTTTTTGACCCCCACCGAGCGGGTCACCGGGGTGTGCCAGGTGTCCACCAATCCTCTGAACTACCCATTGTGCCAGGTGTCTCTCTTAACTCTATTTTAACTCTATTTGCTTTTATTCCCTTTCTCTTTTCCTTTCTCTCTGCATCCCTTTACCTCTCCTTCTGCGTTTCCCCCTTTCCCATCTCCTTCCCTCTCTCTGTCTGTCTTTCTTTCTTTTCCTTTCTCCCCCCCTCTCAGCTGGAGCATGCTCGTGTGACGCAGACGGAGCTGATGCGGGAGTCCTTCCGTCACGGTGAGGAGGTGCAGGACCTGCTGAGGCGGCAGGAGGAACTGCAGGAGCAGCTCAATGAGGAGGCGCGCGCCCGCGAGCAGCTGGCCCTGGAGCTCCACAGGGCAGAAGGTGTGTGTGTGTGTGTGTGTGTGTGTGTGTGTGTGTGTGTGTGTGTGTGTGTGTGTGTGTGTGTGTGTGTGTGTGTGTGTGTGTGTGTGTGTGTGTGTGTGTGTGTGTGTGTGTGTGTGTGTGTGTCAGTCTCCACAGGGGACAAAAGACTCATTATCTATACCCCAGAGGAGCCTATCCCCCCCCATCTCACTCACTCCATCACAAACTCATACACACATAGTAGGCTAGAGGAAGGTCTGTCTTAATGTGAATTTAACATTCAAATAAGCTTGTAGCTCATTTTTTTTCTTTACTATTTGGTTTAAAGGACACATTTGGTTGAGTTCAAGGTCTTCTGTGATCTGTGTGTCAACCAGCCTGTCACCCTGTTGTGTCGCCTTAAACATAATTTAATAGCATTGCTATTTGTTGCTAATCATTTAGTAGTATTGCTATTTATTGCTAATCATTTAGTAGCATTGCTATCTGTTGCCATCATTTAGTAGCATTGCTATCTGTTGCTAGTCATTTACTAGCATTGCTATCTGTTGCTAATCATTTAGTAGCATTGCTATCTGTAGCATTGCTATCTGTTGCTATCATTTAGTTGCACTGCTGTCTTAGCAAGACCATGTGATGTCCTCAACTGCCAGAGACAGCTGGCCAGTGAGAGAGGGGGCCTGGTACTGATTCATCAAAAACACTCGTCACTGACTGCCCCCCCCCCCCCCCCCCCACTCACTAAGGCAAAATATAGACAATCACAGAAAAGAAGGCGCAAATGTGGCCGTCGCTTTTGAAGTTTAAATCGGTATGTGAAGCGTTAAGGAGTGTCAGTGTAACTGGAGGCTGGTGAGTTGGCGGGTTGTGTTCAGAGTGGGTTTGTTTCTCTTCAGCTCAGCTATCTCTCTCTCCCTCCCTCTCCTCTCTCTCTCTCTTTCTCTTTAGTGTTTTATGGCCGCATATGTGTTGTGAAGAGGGGGCGCTGACTTTAGTCAATATTTGCCAGCATTAGCCTACAGTTAGTTGTTTGTCTCCGCCCCGTGTCTTGTGTCAGGTGACCGTGATCATTGGATTTACCTGCAGGGTTCATGTGGCCAATTCTTTGACAAATAGTTTGGGATTCACAAGTAGCCTCAAGCAAAGATGGTAATATTAGTTTTCGTCTTCAAAAGTAGGAATACTGAAGCCAGACGCTCTTTCACATACACACTCTCTCTCTCTCTCTCCCTCTCCCTCTGCCTCTCTCTCTCTCCCTCTCTCTCTCTCCCTACCCCTCACTCTCTCCGTCTCTCTATCTCTCTGTTCTGTACACGTACATCTCTCTCCCTCTCTCTGTCTTCTGTACACATACACAATCTGTTTGCCTTTGCTGTCACGCTCCGTCATGTGCTCGGTGTCAGTCAGGTGGCTCAGGTGTAATGGTGGACGTAAACTGGTGAGACTGGGCTCACTTGTCAGCAGGATCCCGTCCCTAATAGCCCAGGGTGCGCGACACAAAACAGGTTTCAATTAACACAAAGAACCGGCTCAGCATCCTCCCTCAGACTTCCAGTGAAGAGTGAAGCTGCTCTACTGTCTGTGTCACACCGACTGCACAGAGGAATTTTTACCTGATATCAGGAAGTGGGCGGTTTTAAAAGCTTCACTTAATGAAATGAAAGGCCTCAGAGTCTCGAGCTAATGGAGAATCGTGGCAGCATTTGATTTTCTGTTTTTGTAGTTTTGGTATATAAGGAGGATTTGTTCCTAGTGTGTGTGTGTGTGTGTGTGTGTGTGTGTGTGGGCGTAACTCCCTGGACGTTTGTCTCAGCATTGGGACAGGGTGAATACACACCTTCAGAACGGTCTCTATGCAACTAAAATAAACTCTCCTCCCTCTTGGCACGGTTGGTCAGTGCCCTGGGGATATGTTAAGAAAGAGAGTGTGTGTTTCGTTTCATTTCGTTTCCCCTTAAAACTTAATACTGGTTAACAAGACCTCATGCTTCATATACCACAGGCAGCCATGACTCCATTATGACTGATTGTCACAGTGTAGAATATAAACTGGTAAATATATTAATTATGTATAAATATTTACTTTATAAGTAATCACTGTGCTTTTGGAGGTTTATTACTGCTAATGAGAAGGAAATCCTCAGCATTATGCCACATAGGTGGTTGGTCGTTGATCGAGCCGATATGATATTTCGTTTTGGATAAGATTTAATGTTTAGTTTTTGCACTCAAGCAGAAAAAGCCATTTAATGTTTGTGAGTTTCACATCAAAGGTTCTTATCGCAGAAGAAGACATACCCAAGTCTCCTCTGGTATCTGCACAGGGCGTGTTCGGTCTAGTGCCAGCCTCACACTCACATGTGATGTGTGCGTGTGCGTGTGCGTGTGCGTGTGCGTGTGTGTGGAGATCTGAAGTAATAGAGAGGGCTGTTGCGGTGCAGCTTTGACTCCTTTGAGGCAGGAAGTGTGAAGTGTTTTATCAGCAGTCTAAAATGTAACACAAAGGTTTCATGCCTAGACGAATCATCTCGACTCCGGTGTACCTGGTTAGAAGTTCACACACGCCGGTATAAACATGTGTGGTCATTCTTACATTTTGATGCGATGAATGAAGCGATGACAGAGTGCTTTCAACAGAGCCTTTATTGCAGATGCATTACTCTGTGCTACAAAGCATAATAGTCAGGTAAACACATAACATCATTGTTCAAAGCACAGTCCTCTTTAATATGCAACGTGGGGGGTGGAAATATGACCTGTGTGTGGGTGTGACCCACTCTTTAGTAGGGCAAGTCGGATTGAAATGTGCACGAAAATCTGGCAACATTTAATTTGCAAATCAACTGGAATGCTTCAGCACACATTAGCACAGGAGTCAGGTTCCTTCCTGACCTAGTATCTCCGTGGGGGTTTGTGAACGGAGCTCTGTTTTTACGGTCTCACGTATCCTAAGCTGCTTTTGTGGGCGATCCCATTAATGCAGCGGAGCCAGAGTGTTTCGTGACCATGGTGTCGGTAATTAAGGTGCTCCTTTGTTTCGTTGTTCTTTTTTGGAGGGTTTTGTTGTTTGTCATCCATGTTTGAACACACACACAGACAGACACACACACACACACACACAGAGGGTTTTGTTGTTTGTCGTCCATGTTTGAACACACACACATGGAGGGTTTTGTTGTTTGTCATCCATGCTTTTAAGTTGAGGGAATTCCCCCCTGCTGTGAGACGACAACAGAGACAACAAAAACAACAATGCCTTGCATTTACACAACAAGCATGAACTACAGTAGCTTTGTGAATGACAGTCCTTATTTTCAGACAAAGCCCACTTTATTACACGGCCCTTATTCTATAGTTCACCATAATGTTGTGGCGGTAATGACAGATTTTGTGTGCTTATATTTTAATTGCAGTGCGTTGAGTGTCATATCTGATTAGTTCATCTGACGTTTTTTTTATTAGACATGCAGCAGAGATGTGTGTGTGTGTGTGTGTGGGGGGGGGGGTCGGTGGGTGATTGTACAGGGTGTGTGTGTGTGTACACACGCGCACGCACACACACCCATCACCCAAACTAGGACTGACATGCGGTCCTATGTCGGCTTGTTTGTGTGGCTTTGTTCCTCTCAGTAATGCGTCTTGTTTCCTTTGTGGTCATATCTTAATATTTGCGCGCTTGACTTAGGGGTCGATCTTTTGTTGCATCAAATTACATGCCGGCGGAGTAAAGCTTTTAATCTTTTGATAACATAAGCTAATTGTGCTGGAGTCACTGCCTGACCAGTCTATGTATTTAGACCAACGTCTCCGTAGTCCATACGTTCGTAAACAACGGTGTCGTTGTCGATTTGACTGATGTAATAAGATTGAAGGCTTATTTTCATGTGGAATACTGGAGAGCAAATGATGTGAGTACCATACTTTCAGTCATGAATGTGCATATGTCTTTCGTTCTTGTAAACGCATTGCTTCGGATCAGGATGGGAGATACAATTCATATTTTTATTTTCGCTAATGCTTCCGTGCACTTATTCTGCCAGATGGGTGCTGTATTTGTCACTTTAAATTAAATTAAAGTGCCCTGTTCCACAAACCTGGTCTGTGTGTGTGTGTGTGTGTTTGCGCGTGTATGTGTGTGAGTGTGCGTGTGTGCACGCCTTTTTGAATCTGTGTTTGTGAATCTGTAAATATGTGTTTACCCCTTCAGGTTTGATTGACGGCTACACGGGCGAGCGGGCGGAGCTGGAGGCGCAGGTGCGTCACAAGGAGGAGCTGCGCCAGCAGCTGGAGCAGGAGCTGCAGGTGACGGGCAGCCGGCTGCAGGAGCTGGAGCACGAGCGGCAGCACATGCAGCAGGAGCGGGAGCTGCTGTCACGCCAGCAGGACGCCATGAGGGACGAGGCCGGGCCTCGCGAGCTGCGTACGTATCCCATAATAACCCTACGCCCACACAACGCACGCCCCCTGGTAGTGGCAGCCGTTGTCATGGAGACAGACAGTGGCTGGGGGGGTGCGTCGTCCAAATAAAGGCGTGTTTGCGAGGGATGCGGCGTGATAACTGTGCAGGTTTTTAAGGTCACCTCTCCTCACAGTGGCCCAGAGCAGGGTCACTGCTGTCTACATTCAACCCCTGAATGCTACAAAATATGAAGCAGGTTCATCCCTGGTGTTTGAGAAGGCTTTAAGAAAAGGTTTATTTTTTTATTTTTTATATTGTCTTGACATCTGACATATCTGTCAGATGATGCAGCGTATGAGCATAAAGACATTTGGTCGAACAGTTTGGTTTTCATAATCAAATTCATTTTTCTGGGTTTTTTTGTGGTCATTTCCTGTGTTTGGATAAAACTGATACATTGAACCAATGTCTGCACTTAACACCCTTATTGTAGTTGAAGGTGATTTAAGATGAACCGGTGAACATGCAGTAAGTATGAACGATGTGAAAGGGTCCTCTCACAAGCAACAACTTCTCCCAGAGCAACACTATGGCAGGCTATGAGATGACACGCTCTCTCTCCCTCTCGTTCTCTCTCTTTCTCTCTCTCTCTCCTCTGACTGTCATCTTCTCTTCTTCTATTTTCACTCTGTCCATCTACTAAGAGCATGTTCAAATACTCTTTCTTATTCTCCTGTAGGCCTAGTTGAAGCTGCAGTCCTTGCAGCACCTGAAGCAGGTGTGTTCACATCAAGCATGGCCAGTGTATTTTTGTTTTGTTTTGTTCGTTTGTTTCCGTTAATTGATGTGTAATTGGATTAAAACTCGTCTCTAAAGGAGTGATTTTAGTGGCGGTCTAACCCATCTCACAGCTGCCGAGAGCTTGCTTGCACTGGGCTCACTCACTAACCCTATGGCTTTCGCTTGTGGACTTTCCATACTTTTTTCAGTTTCTGTTTGATTTTGTCGTACTCCGTGTTTTTATTGATGAGTTGGTGTTTTGTCCACCGCTGAGTAAACATAATTGGCATGGTTCGTAAGGATAGACACAAATCGATATTTATCAAATAACATTACATTGTCATTGGCAACCATCTCTACTCTCGACAAATTCTCTCATTACAATTGGCACCGGCAATGGCCACATGGTATCTAACAATGCTCAGTACGTTCAGAGTAAGATGATTGCGCAATAACACCATGTAATCCCATCTCCTCTCACCTGGATATGCATCTGAGGCATGGAGACTGCAGTCTTTTGATTGTCGTATCTGATCTTTTTTTTTTAAGTTTGGCTTCATTTATTTGTTCTTCCTGTCGTCTTTCTTTGGTCACACTGCCCCTGTCTCTGCACTCTCCTTCCCCCTTCTCGTGTTGCACTAATAATGTGGGACTGTGACCTCTGACCTGAATGGAATAATGTCGAGTGGTTTCCGTGGTGGTGGTTGGTATGGCGCGGGTGAATTGGGACACAGACTGGTAATCATGGGTAATCAGGATGGGATGGCACTGTGATTTATGTCATAACCTGCGGAGGAGGCAGAAATGGAGACCTGTTGTGATGGTGCGTTCAGCAGTTGATTATGTAATAACTCCACCATTATGTGGAGAGAGCACTGGCCAATCATGTCATTTAAAGTTCTGTATTGAAGCAATACAGCTATGGCAAATAGTCATTCAATGAATGTCTTCCTAGTGATTTAATTGCCATTATTTTGTTTATATTTCTGACATGAGTACAATTCTAGCTCCAGTCTGCCTCCTCTTGTTTAGCACTAATCAATATCTGTGTTGAAAGAGTCCCATCTCTGGAGCCAGATATTCCTCAAGTCACCGCTCCATGGTGCTAGCTCAGGTTTCACCCACAGACCTGAAAAAAATAAATAAACGCTGACCGTCAATCGCAAGCTTGCTGGCATGGAGGCCCACTCGTATACGCTCTCTGAGGAGGTGCATACGGAGAGCTACCCATGCTGCCTTCTGAGGAGGTGCATACGGAGAGCTACCCATGCTGCCTTCTGAGGAGGTGCATACGGAGAGCTACCCATGCTGCCTTCTGAGGAGGTGCATACGGAGAGCTACCCATGCTGCCTTCTGAGGAGGTGCATACGGAGAGCTACCCATGCTGCCTTCTGAGGAGGTGCATACGGAGAGCTACCCATGCTGCCTTCTGAGGAGGTGCATACGGAGAGCTACCCATGCTGCCTTCTGAGGAGGTGCATACGGAGAGCTACCCATGCTGCCTTCTGAGGAGGTGCATACGGAGAGCTACCCATGCTGCCTTCTGAGGAGGTGCATACGGAGAGCTACCCATGCTGCCTTCTGAGGGTTCAGATGTTTTTTTCTGGTCAGTGGGTGAAGCCATCATGGAGCTCCAGCCTGAGGAGTACTTCTCTCCAGGCTCGATGTGCTCAAGCGATTACTTCTCATCTTACACCATCCTCTTCCTTCTCTTGGATTCTCTCCCCCGCTCCCGTCTCAGACCTGCTGGAGGAGACGGAGAAGCTGATGATGGAGAAGGTGGAGGTGCAGCTGCAGGCGGAGAAGGAGAGCACCGTGCTGCAGAAGCAGCTGAAGCTTCTAGAAGCCGAGCTGGAGGAACAGGTGAACCGCGGCATCGAGACGGAGCAGGCCCACAGCACCGAGGCCGCAGACCTGCGCCAGCAGATCCAGGCCTTGGAGAAGCAGCTGGAGAAGAACCGCAAGTTCCTGGACGTGAGTGGATTATCAGTCATAGTCACCATCACCACTGCAAACACACATGATAAAATGAAATCGGATTTATTTAATATGTTGAAATTGAAAAAAAGGAAGAGAATATTAAGACTAATCCTGTATTTAGATGATCCTAGTTTATCAAAACAAATTGACTACTGTAAAATAACATTGATGTTGTTGAGACTGTTTGAAGCGCTAGACCCTAAACGTACACTACATTTAATTTCACATTTTATTCCATTCTAACTTTGATTTATTAAATAATTCATATTACTTAGTAAATAAATCCAACCAAATAAAAGGATTTGTGTTACATGTGAGGTAAGACGTGGAGTGGTGTCTGTCTGGAGTATGAGGAGCTTGCAGAAATCTTCACAGGCTCCTCCGTGTTAACTTGACATTGATGTACTGCAAGTCGCTGAAAGGTTGACAGCTAAGGAGGCGTATGCTACTTTGCGTAATGTCTTGACCATATAAAGGACAAAATATCGTCACAGCCATTCTAGGAACTTTAAGTGGCTGTTTACTTTGATTTGTTTCTCTCGTAAAGTGATTGTAATTGAGCTGTAGCCGTATAGATTACATGGACTTTGGAACATCAGGGCAATGGCTGGTGATTCATTTTGTTTTACAAGGTGCTGCGAGTGAACACATTTAGAGATCTCCTGTTTTAGAGCACGCTGTTTTATGGCTTGTCTGGTGATTTCTTTCACCTGTTATTTTTAACATACATTCCTGCTGTGAGAAACAGCTGCTGCTTCTGCTGCTGTGACAGAAAGTCCCCATGAAATCCTGACATACAGGTCACATGTATTTAGTTACTGTATGATGGTAGTGTTACAGATTCTGACCGTTATACAGCATTAGTAATTATTAAAATAATCTAATATAAAATAATTCCTTTTGAAAGGTAGGTGTTGACACAAGCTTCTGTCTTGCCATTATACTCATCTCCATTTCGTTCTATTTCTTTGTCTCTCTCTCTCTCCTCTTTCTGTCTCTGTCTCTCTCCTCTTTCTGTCTCTCTCCTCTTTCTCTCTCTCTCTCTCTCTTCCCTCTCCTCTATCGGTCTCTCTTTCTCTCTCTCTCTCCCTCCCTCTTTCTCTCTCTCCTCCTCTTTCTGTCTCTCCATCTGCCTTTGTGCCTCAAGGAGCAAGCGATGGACAGGGAGCACGAGCGCGATGTCTTCCAGCAGGAGATCCACAAGCTGGAGCAGCAGCTGAAGAACCCTCCCAAATCTCAGGGCGCCAGCGAGCAGAGAGACCGAGAGGTGAGCCCTCCAGCAGCCCCCCTGTAAACAAACACAGCCCAAAACATCACATGAAACCCCAGCAGAGAAACCAGCCTGCGAGCCACAATACATCAGTGATGGGAGCAAAGCAAACAGGGTTTACAAATGAGGATTGTATCCGCTAGCAGAGAGAGTCTTTATTAGCACTGCTCCTAATCTAGTAAATGTGGTCCTAGAATAGCAATGGTAGACTCCTGTGGCCTGTGGGGTGGCACTGTCAGGAAAAGGTAATAGCAGCCTCCTGAGTATCAGAGTGAGACACAAAGACACCCAGCAACATTAGTTTCCACCCCCCCCCCTTGTTTCATAAAAGCCTCAGCCTTTTAAGCCAGAGCCTGAGAGACCCACCAGCAAGTTTCCCTTCTCTTTGTCTTGTCACAATGGGAGGGGAATCAGATGATCACCATCTCAAACCCAAAAGTCTTTTTTTTTTCCTTTGCACTCTTTCTTTCATTCTTCTTTGTCACACACACACACACACACACACACACCACACACACACACACACACACACACACACACACACACACACACACACACACACACACACACACACACACACACTCCCTCTCTCACTTTGAATATAAGGCAGGGTGTCCTGGTAAACAGTGTGTAGATAGCATTACCTGAGCAAACAGCACCTGATGTCAGACTCGTCAAACAGGAACTGGTGGTAAATATTGTCTCCTGCGTGAAAGCCCTTTTAAAAAAATCACCCCATATACTTTCCCTTTCCTCTGGGTCACCGGGAGCGACGGCTCTCGTTTATCCAGAGTTCTCCTCTGCCCATTAAGTTGTTTCCATGGCGATGGTTTGCTGCCAGAGAGCCAGAGGGGTGGGAATGGTTGGTTCAGAAGGAGGCTGCTTTTCCCCCCAGTGCCTGCCTATCATGGCAGCCTTAAAAAAGCACTTGTGTAATTGAAAATAAATTATATATGTCAGCTTGAACGTTATTAATATTTCTGTTTGCATGTTTTTTGCCGTAGGCAAGATGTCAGCATGTTGATAGCTTTTATCTCATGGTTCATCAGCTGACCAACTTGAGTGACGTTGCAAAGAAAGAGGCGTGTGCTCTTTCTCACGGTCCCGCCTCTCTCTGTCATTAATAATTTTCTCCTTCTTTTTATTCCCTCTTACCTTCTATCTCTCCCTCCCCCTTTCCCCCACCTCCATCCCTTCTTCCTCTCCATCCCTTCTTCCTATTTACTCCACTGTCTCATTCCCCCTTCCTGTGGTCTCTCTTTTTTCACTCCCCCCCCCCCTCCCCCACATAACGTCACATGGACTCCCCCTCTTTCTCCTTCCCACTCCCTCCTTCTCTCTCTCTCCCTCTTTGTCTCTCTCTCTCTCTCTCTCTTCTTCCCTCTCTCCATCCCTCTCCTTGCCTGTGTGTGTGTGTGTGTCAGGTGGAGCGTCTGAACACTCAGCTGCAGGAGAAGTCGGACTGGTGCAGCGAGCTGCTGCTGCGGAGCGAGCAGCTGCAGCGGGAGGCGACCGAGCGGGACGAGGAGCTGGAGCGGCTGGGCGAGCGCGTGCACCAGCTAGAGCAGGCCCTGCTCACCAGCACAGACGCCCTGCACAGGGTGAGTCTCTCTCTCTCTCTCTCTCTCTCTCTCTCTCTCTCTCTCTTTTTCACTATCTCTCTCTCTCTGTATCTCTCCCTCTCTCTGTATCTCTCCCTCTCTCTCTCTCCGTCCCTCTCTCTCTGTCTCTCTCCCCCTCTCTCCCTATCTCTTGCTGTCTCTCTCGCTCTCTCTCTCTCTGTATCTTTCCCTCTCTCTCTCTCCCTCTCTCTCTCTCTCTCTCTCTCTCTCTCTGGTATTCTTTGTCTTACCTCCTTCACTGTATTTTGTCCGTTCTTCCTTCGTTTCACCTCCGCTGTTTCCATCATGCGTTTGGTGTCAGCACCTGGTCCCTGCGGGCTAGAGGTGCACTGACAGCATCTTGCACGTCCTCTTTCTCTCTCATCTGTGCGCTTCCATCTCACTCTGTATCCATCTCACTCTCTGTATCCTTCTTCATTGGTGTCTGTGCCTCATTTCTTCCTTTTAGCTTCCTCTTCTCTCTTCCTCTTTCCCTCTTCTTCCTCCCCTCTCTCTCTCCCACCCTCCTTCATTTTTTGTGTCAGCATCGTTACCCCTCCCTCATTCTCCTCCCTCTCATTCTCTCCTTCCCTCCTCTCCCCTCCCCTCCTTTTCCCTCTCTTTTTGTGTCTGCTGCTGCTGCTACCGTCGCTGGTGCTACTGTTTGTGTGTGTGTGTGTGCGTCATCTGTGGTCTTCCTCTGACAGCCAAGGTTATTCCTCACGGTGGGTGGGGGATTCACAGCATGTGTGCAAGAAGGGGGAGTGTCGAGATGTGTGTTTGTGTGTGTGTGTGTGGGCAGCGTGTTAATGATGTTCTCCGCTGCATTGATGATCCTTGATTCTTCATAGTGGTAGAACCGAGAGCTGGCAATGGAGACTTTTGCAGCTCACAGATGATGAGATAGCCTGTAGATGTTTGTCTTGGTGATAGATAGAGGTGTATGGTGTGTGTGTGGGTGCGTTATTGCATGTGCTGGTAATGATTCATTCCTGTCTTAGTGAGCTGTGTGTGTGACTCTTACGGTTTGCCTAAGTGCCATATTCCCTCTCCTCCGATTGTGTAAACTGCTTTAAAATTTGGCCAGTTACTGCTGTGAGCATGCAGTGTATGTGCGTAGTTAGTTCAGTCATGCCGCTGTGTGAGTGTGTGTGTGTGTGTGTGTGTGTGTGTGGTCGTGATCTCTTTTGCTAGACTGTGGATGCTAGACTATGTGCGCATCAGCCCTTTATGTTTTGCTGAATTGCATATTTTACAGTAGTGTCGTGTGTGTGTGTGTGTGTGTGTGTGTGTGTGTGTGTGTGTGTGTGTGTGTGTGTGTGTGTGTGTGTGTGTGTGTGGCAGGTGGAGGAGTCTCGGCAGCATGCCCCCATGACTGAGGCTGAGCATGGCACCCTGGAGGCCCAGCTGCAGACGGAGAGGGAGGCGCTGGACAGGAAGGAGAAAGAGGTAGGCACCACACCTGGTGGAAAGGAACTAAATACATTTACCTCAGTACAACTAACAATAATTTTACATTTATATAGCGCCAAGGATGGGGGTGATGTGAGCAGAACGCTTAGTAAGGGTGGAAACTCTAGCTGCAGAGTTGTGAATATACTGTAGTAAAGAAGTTTGTAAAGATTTGACAGAGAGGCCAGTGAAGAGGGAGTAACAGTAATCAATAAGAGACATAATAAAGGCATGAGCCAGAGTTTGCACATCATTACTAGTCCAAGGCGAGCAATGTTACGTAGGTAAAATAAATAAATCTTGGTGACGGACTTAATAAGAGATAAATAGTACAAATAGTACACCAAGATCTCTGACAACAAATGCAGGCATAACAAGTACACCATCAGTACTACCAGAAAAAGGGATGTGGGGCCTCTATACAGTATCTTGGATATGTGAAAAGTTGCTTGTCTGTGTAAATTACTTACACAAGCCTTCTCATATAGAATGCATATGTGAATAAGTAAACAAAATGAATGCAAACTTTAATATTGATATATGTGTGCAGGTCCACATTTAGTATTTTTACATCTGTAAATTGAAATCAGTGCTTTCTCCTGATTACCATGTGCCATGTAGGACTGCAAAAGGATTGCTCATTTTAAACTATGTGAAACCTGAACATGAATTAACTGAAAAGAATAGGCTAGTATTAAGCATCTTAGAGAACTCTGAAAAGCGCTATATAAATGTGATGTAGTATTGTTATTATTATTATTATTAATAATAATAATAATAAGATTAATAATAATAATAAAACACTTCCCCTGCTCTGTGTGACGTTCAGATTAGTAATCTGGAGGAGCAGCTGGAGCAGTTCCGTGAGGAGCTGGAGAACAAGAACGAGGAGGTGCAGCAGCTCCACATGCAGCTGGAGATCCAGAGGAAGGAGCTGAGCAGCCAGCAGCTGGAGCTGGAGGCCAAGGCCAGCCTGCTGGAGGTAGGCCTCAAGCTAACGCTCCCTTATGCTAATGGTAGCTAAAGTTAAAGAGCCAGATTATTGAGGCAATTTGCAGTATTTTGACGTTTTGGATGTCATGATGTCAGGATGCCACACCTTTAGGGTGTATTTGGTTTGATGTTTTTTTACTGGCAAATGTTTGGATAACTTGAAAGGTTGTGATTTTCCTGTATACACCTGACTTTTGACATACGATTGGTGTATGATATATGATATTATATGTATGATTATGTTGCTGTAGTCTCAGTATGCTTACTGAAGGCAACATCAGCGTTTGTAGTGTGATTACAACTTAGTTTGATTTCAAGGTCTTCATTATCTGGGACATGATATTTGAAGACTGAGAATATCGAAGATAATTACAGTCTAAATACATATGAAAAACACAGGCCTTAGGTTGGAGCTGAGAACTGAACCAAAAGCATTTAGGACTCATGGGGGTTGACAACGTGTCTAACTCTTTAAGGTGATGGAGCAGAAGGATAGGGAGATAGCCCTGCTCAATGAGCAGCTGGCTAAGCTCCAGCACATGGAGGCCACCCCCGACAACAAGGTAACGGCCTATACACACACAAAGTTAGCATGCTAGCGCTGTGCAAGCCTCAGCACATGCATGCTCTGTGTGTGTATAGCCTGTGTATTGCTGCATCCGTGGATGTGAAGTGACTCCTTGTGTGTGATACCTGTTGTGTAGCATAGGAACACCCCCTTCCAATCTTTTCCCTCAAGTCTAGATGTGGGACATTTTAGCATGTGCAGCCAAATATTGACTAGCCAAATATGCTCGGAGACTAAGCAAGTCTTCATGCTAAAATGTTTTCCACACAATAATGACGATGGTAATTTCAACGGCACCACAGCTACTTCTAGACCTCATTCCATCACACTGTGAAATGTAATTACAATCTCTCCTGAACTACAAATTAATTATACTTAGCATCAGTGGAATGGGGCCTAATGAGCACTGTGTTCCAATGTGTTCCCTTGCAGTTTATTTTTGTTGTGGTTGTTATTATTGTTGTTGTTGTTTAACGTCTGAATGGGCCAATGACCACTTGGAATGAGGACAGATACCCCGCCTCCCCTATTGCTTTTCCCATCCCTAGTAGTGATGTGTGCTTTCTCACATACCTTACTCCAGCCTCTCCTCCCACTTTAAAGTATTTTATAGTCATTTACAGTATTTTAGAGAAAAAAAAAAAATCAGATCTACATTCTGTCTTTTCCCAAAAATATGGATCGGATGAATGTCAGCCTTTGAGTCCAGGAGAGGCATAGTTGGAGAGCAGTTCTGGGGTAGGGTGTGTGAGACTCGTTATGTGACGTGACGGGAATGACCAGTGGCTGTGTACACTGACGTGGATCGTCTCCATGTTAATTCGTCTTGTGTGGTTTTACTGTGTTTGTGCTGTTTACGACCCGCTGGGTTCCAGGAAAGCTATTAAACCTAGCCCTGGATTGAGAGATGGCTCGGTTAAAAGCCAGGTCTAAATTTAATCCATAACCAGCCCATCATTCTAGGTTTATGGGTCATTTATTGTTGAAGTGGGGGTGAAAGTGTGGTGTTGGTGTGTATATGTCTGTGTGCTCATCGTTCACCACACAGTTGGCTAATGGCTACACCTCTGTGGTGCGATCCAGTCATTTTGGGGTTATTGGAGGTCATTGCTAAAATGGTAAAACTGGTGTGGTGTGTTGTGTGAATGCGGCTCAATGTGAACCCACTTGATTGAATACACCTACCCTGTGAGCTCACTTTATGGACTGTCCCCCCCCCCCCCCCCCCCCCCCCCCCAACGTCTCCTTCAGGTGATGGAGGAGCGCAGCGAGCAGGTCCGGGAGCTGGAGTCGCAGGTGGAGATCCTGCGCAGTGAGCAGGAGCGCCTGAAGCGCAGCAGCGAAGAGGAGGTGGACCAGCTTCACGCCGTCATCGACAAGCTCCAGCAGGAGATCGCCAACATCGAGCACAAGCCGCCACACAGCCTGCACACTGAGGAGGAGGAGGAGGAGGAGGAGGAATATCTCCGCCAGGAGGAGATGGACGAGATGAAGCAGCGCATGGACGAGGTGACGCAGGAGCTGGACACGGTTAAGGCCGACTATCATGAGCTCCAGGAGCGCTACCACAGCCTCCGGGAGGAAGGGGCGTCTGCGGATAAGGCCGCCACCGAGGTCCAGGAGGTGCTGAGGGAGAAGACCGCCGCCCTGGTGGTGGCCCAGGCAGAGGTGCAGGCCCTGGAGCAGAGCGCCAGCTCCCGGGTGGACGTGCTGAGCCAGCGGGTGGAGGAGCTAGAGTCCTGCGTGGAGGAGAAGGACCTGGAACTGGATGTGTGCCGGTCCAAGGTGGTGCAGGCCCAGGCTGACGCCTCCGGCCTCCACCGCAGGGTGACCGAGCTGGAGGATAAACTCAGGGAGAAGGTGGCCGCCATGCTGGTCAGCCAGGCTCAGCTCGGAGCCATCCGGGCCCAAACCAAAGAGCTCCAGCTTGGGGCCAGCATGGAGGTGGAGGATCTGGGTGGCCTGACATCACTGAGCCCCCTGGGGGAGCTAGGGGCACACAGCTTCAGCTCGATGGCAAGGACTGCCAGCAGATCCGCACTCCCAGCGGGTAAGGTGGGCCTCCTGACGGAGAAGCTGAGGGAGCTGGAGGAGGGCCTGTGCGGCATGCAGAAGGACCAGGAGCTCCAGAAGCAGCTGCTGTCCAGCTCGGAGGAGGAGGTGATGGAGTACGAGAGGAGGCTGGCCGTGCTGATGGACCTGCTCAGCCAGATGAGGACAAAACCAACCCAGCAGAGGACATCGCTCTCCTCAGAGGTACCCACTCAGTGCTCTCATCTATTTTTACTTTTTAGAGCTCTCAATTTGGCCAAAATCTTATTTTAGGAGCCCTATAAAACAGCAAGTTCACCCAGATAGTAAGACCTAGATTATATTTTATTCATGAATAAGCTTTCCCGTCGTGGTGAACTTGCTGAATAAAATGTTGCATTATTTGTCTTCTATGAATAAAGCAGCAATACATAGTCTTTCATTGCATATATCCATTTCGATAAATAAGTATTGTACAAACCCAATGTTTGACCTTTGACCTTCTCCGATGTCAGGCTTCAGGAAGTGAGGCGTCTGTGCCTGAGCTCCTCCAGGAGTTGCAGGAGGTGCAGGAGAAGGGCAGGGCTACTGACGAGGAGCTGATCAGCCTCAGGGAGCACAGCCACAAACTACAGCAGGAGCTACAGGTATCAGACTGATTAAAGCAGCAATAAGGAGTTATGTTCCAAAACTAGCAAACTAATTACCTACAAGGCATGCAAAAACCTTGCAAACACCGCCAACAGCCCAGTTGATACTGATAGAAGCTAGCCAACACACCAACTTGTGTCTTTTGGCAGTATAACTGGCAATGTCATGTTGTGAAAGCTTTTCTTTCATTTTTGCCGGGTGTTCCAGACCGGAACACAGAACTACATAGTGCATATCCTGGATGGCTAGTGGGAAAGACACAGGTGTTGGTGACCATATGCCAAAAAGTGTCAAAATGTTGCATAGTGTTGCTTTAACATGGCCAGATTAGTGACATGTCTTTGAATCCGTACACTTATTAGAGATTGTAAGTACAACTGAGTACACTTCTAATTGATGTTATGGGTTTGTTTTTACTTGTCAGATCAAAGATATAACAATAGCTGACATGTCTTTTGAATCAGTACATTTATTAGAGATTGTAAGTACAACTGAGTACACTTCTAATTCATGTTATGGGTTTGTTTTTACTTGTCAGATCAAAGATTTAACAATGGCTCAGCTACAAGAGGACCTCAAGGAGGTACGTCTCCTCTGTGTTGGCCTTGCATCCCTTTGTCTTGGGTGGCGATGTTACCTCAAACCTTACACTTGTTTCCACTCAGAAATTCCACGTGACATGCTCAGATATAGGAGAAGATGACACACAACTTGAAAGTCACTTAAAAGTGGGTATGGGGTGGCTGGTTCTAGATGTATGGCAGGAAGTGGGAACAGTAGGGGTCTACCTGTCGGCGGCTGGTCCCAGGTGTGAAAGGTGCAAAGGTATAGGCATACAAGGACTGCAGACAGGAAGGCCTAGCTACTCACAATAACCATGTGAATGCGTATGAAGCTTGTGTCAGGCATTTGGTATGGCTGAGGCATAAAATAAAAAACACTGAAATCCCTCCATACCTCATAGAAAGTAACATGTGTGAACTCTGTCTGCATGTAAGGTTTGACATTTGACCCTTTGACCTTTGCTTCCCTGGCTTTTGATTGGTGCCCCCAGGCTTCTGAGGGTGGCACTGTGGAGGACCCTGCTGTTGTGTCAGAGCTGCGTCAGGAGCTGGAGGAGGTGCGTGAGGAGGCGTCCTCCACCAAAGAGGAGCTGAGTCTCTACAGGGAGCGCAGCGACAAACTACAGGAGGAGCTGCTGGTAAGAGAACACGCCTTCAGGCACTATCTGACTACAGTTTTTTCTCTTCATGTGTGATTCTAAAATAAATCTAATTAACTGCAACTTACTTGGTCAACCGAACCTCTGTTGTGAATGATGCATCATTTTAAACAGAACACATTCAGCAATGCAGGCTTGTGAACTTTGCACCAGTTAACACTTTGTCCTCTACTATTTTAAGGCAAGAGAGATGACCATAGCACAGCTGAAGGACAAACTCCACCGGGTAAGTAGCATCTTGGCATTAAATAGCGTGCACCCATGCAGCTCCATTAGGCAGCGTTTACACCGAGATGCTTTTTTTGTCTCTAAAACTCAAGGCGCAATGCTAATATTCCAAAATGCCTGGTGGAAATTGGTTGCATGTGTGTTGTTTGTTGCTATGATACGTTATCTTTAGCTAGATAGCTAACATTTAGCTAAGCAACAACCCATTGTTGAGAAAAGACGTGACTGCAGAAGTTCACCTATTTTTAGCGCCTTTTCCCTAGTCACAGCATTCTATAGAGAAACCACTGAAATTGAGTCTCTGTATGAAACCCACCTTAGGGTGTTTGACCTCTGACCTTGACCTCATACGTTTTTACTCAGGCTTCTGGGGTGGACGGTGAGGGCTCTGTGACCGAGCTGCTGCAAGAGCTGCAGGAGGTGCGTGAGGAGGCATCCTCCACCAAAGAGGAGCTGAACAGCTACCGGGAGCGATGCGACAAGCTCCAGCAGGAGCTGCAGCTCAGGGACCTCTCCATCGGCCAGCTCCAGGAGGAGCTGCAGAGGCTGCAGAGCGCGCTGGCACAGTCAGAAGAACAGCAGGCGGCCCAGGCGGCCCAGGCAGCCCAGGCAGCCCATCAGCAACAACAACAACAACAACAACAACAACAACAGCAGCAGCAGCATCAACAGCAGCAGCAGCATCAACAGCAGCAGCAACAGCAGCAGCAGCAGCAACAGCAGCAGCAGCATCAGCATCCACCCCACTCCCAGCCCAAGAAGAAAGGAGGCAAGCCAGATCACCACAGTGGGAAGAACAAGGGAGGCGGTGGAGGGAAGGACAGGCCCTCGCTCTCAAGGAAGAACTCTGGGATCATGCAGCCAGAGAAGTCCCCCTCTCCCTCATCCTCCGTGAATGGGAATGGTCGGGCACAGGCAGCTGTTGGCGTTGACGTGGCAACACAGACGAATCTGGGGCCGATGGCGGCGACAGCAGCAGCAGCAGCGGCGGTGCCTGAAGTATCACTGGCCTCGGAGGAGGTGGCGGAGGTGATCGGGGAGTACCAGGAGAGGATCGGGCAGATGCAGGAGCTCCACGCCGCCGAGATCATGGACATGGAGGCCAGGCACATCTCCGAGAGCGAGGGACTGAGGAGGGACGTGCAGGCCCTGGAGGATGAGTGCAGAGCTCTGAAGGCCATCATTGACAAACTCCGGAGCTCTGAGGTAAACAACACAGCCTTATAAAAAACACACTGAGCAACGTCATCTAGAACCTAAGAACGATAGTGTGGCCACATTTTCCCCACTGCAGTTAGTTATTTTTTGTTCAGCGCGATTCATTAGCAATACAACTTTCTCTGGTGTTTCACCCTTTTTCTTTGGATAACAAAGACCCCAACAAGTTGCCCCAGGGGGGGGGTATTATGTTAGAGTGCGTGCACTGCAGTGTGTTACAGTGGGTGGTGATTGCTCTTGGCGCAGCGTGTTCAATGGCCTGAATATTAAGTGGCTGCATGCGTAACTCTGCTGAAATGAGGTGGACTTGGATACAACTCTGCTCAGCTGTAGAGGAGCTGTAGAGCTGTACTTTCTCCCCCGGAATTGTCTGTTGTCACTAGGGATGAGAATTGATAAGATTTTAACGATTCCGATGCCTTATCGATTCCTGCTTATCGATTCGATTCCTTATCGATTCTTTTATCGATTCTTATTGGGCAAGGGGTGAAAAAAAGAGCACAAACGGGTTTATTTACATTAATTTTCTTTTATATAATTTTCTATAATGCTGCACACACCATATACAGTATGTATATACACATTAAAAAAAATTGAAATAACCAAAAACATTTATACATATTCCTCTTGAACTTAACATAAAACTTACATAACTTAAATAAAATGTATTGTTTAATTTAAACATGTTCCTAGAAATTAACCTAACGAAAATCTGGGGCATCTACCGTAGTAAAAGGGTGCAAACCTTTCACCACAAACTTAGTCACTGCTCGGTGACATTCGTTGATCCTCTCCTCGGTCATTTTATTTTTCCCTGCCTCGAATAAAGGATGGGCTAGAGGTGTACATGACGTGCTAGCTGTAGCCTGTGACCCAGACAGACTACCAGCCTCTGAACCGGTCTGACTCTGAACGTCATCAGCTAAATTCGATGGAAATGGAGATTATCTATATAGTGAAAGCTGGTTTACACAATGAAACAAATGGCACTAACAAAATCGCTGAATTTTCTGAGCTGACATAAAGCCACATTAAGAGGGGAGGCAAACACTACCTCTGCCTCAATGTAGGGGGCTGAAAATGGAAGATTCTATAGCCAAGCTAGCGTAGCTGCTAAGTTTAATAATGGATTAAAAGACGATATGCTCAGTTTAATAATGGGTTGACACGAAAACGCGAACGTTTGCTGATAACACACGCCCTCCGATAATTAACACCGTTACGATCAAACATTTCTCAAAACTGGACTTTCAATCCAAACGTGAAATGATCAATAATGGGAGACCAATGCCGGAGCTAAAATGTATGCTTCAAACGAAGGGACAGAAGATAACTTGATCGACTACACACAATAAAGGCAAATTGCTTCACACAGTGAGTGGTTGTGATCACTTTTGAAGAGTTCCCCTTGACAGAAAGAGATGAAGCGCCGACATTAGCTGAGCTGCTGCATGCATCGAAGACATGACATTCCTGTAATTTAATTCCATGCTGTGTGTTCAAATGCTTATTCATATTTGTTGTATTTCCTCCCTTCGACGAAATTGACTTTTTACACAGGTTACAAGTGGCGTAGGTGTCATTTTTGTCGTGTGAAATAGAGCCAAACTTTAGAACGCTTCTGCCTAGTTGCCATGTTTGCTGCAGTCTGAAGAAGAAAGAGGAAACTAAAGAAGTTCGCGCATGCGCAACGCCACAAAGGACCGATAGCAGAACCATTAAAGAATTTGGCTGGCGATTCCAAACAATCGGTTCACTAGGAACCGGTTCTAAAAAAGAACCGGTTCTCGATTCTCATCCCTAGTTGTCACTATATTGTATATGATATGCACAACATATTAGTGTTGGATTCAGTTAAACGTATTCAGCCTTATGCATCCACATGATGACAAGAGGAGATTGATATATTTCTAAACCTTGGTTAACTATTGATATACTAACTCTGTTTTTCTCCTTTTGCTTGCAGGCTATGCCATCCAGACAAGAACATGCTCCTGGACCACAGGTCAAAGATGGCTATACAAGTGGTGAGCATCTTTAGTGAACTCTTGTCTGTACAGTGCATTAGAAGCATAAAAGTTACAAGCCATGCCAATATTTCCATAGTTCATAGTGTATTAGTCTTCAGCTGGGAAAATCTTAATTCAGGCATCAGTTGTAAAGCAATTTTTGAATGTTTCATTACCCAAAAAGTCCAAACACTGAACAGTAGATGTAGAGAGATACAGTCACTGTGCACGTCCTGTATTTTCAGCCACAGCTCTTCTTATTTGAGACATATTTCTTGGCTCCTTTTTATTAGGCTTCTTTTTTCTTCTCCTTCCATCTTCCTCCTGCACCAATCCCCAGCAGACACACCATTAGGCTTGAGTTCTGCTCAAGATTTCTTCTTGTTAGAAGGTTTTTTTTTTCCTCCCAGGCCTAGTGAATGTAAAGGACTTGGTGCCTGTAAGTGCCTGGAGACAATGCTCACTGTTCATATCTTTTTTTCACTACTCAACTAACATTGAACTGAATTGTTTACAGATAGCAGTTCGGACTGGAGCCAGCGCACCGGGTTTGACCAGCACCAAGAGTTCAGAACCACCCCTGAAGGGGCCAGACGGGACAACGAGACCGACGTTCTCCCCGACAGAATTAAGGTGAGCTGGGATGCCATAGCTGGCTTGCTCTGGCCTTATCCATTACTGCCCACTATTGTAGTCTTGGATCTAGCAAGTTCCTGGGTTGTAAGCCATCCTGTCCACCCTTCCAGAGTCTGTTACGTGAGGTTCACACGGAGGGCATGCAGGTGCTCTCGCTGTCTGAGCTGCCCTGCGGGGAGGGGGCTGAGCTGGGCCCGCACCTGCCCCTCCAGGGCTGGACCAAAGAGAGGGAGGCCCTGATGGCCACCGTGGAGTCCCTCAAAACCCTCATCGCCAAGCTGCAGACGCACAAGGGAGCACAGGTGAGCCTCTGCTCTGGGCGCCATGGAAACAATACGCTAACAGTTTAGTCATTCATTTAACACGTTCCTTAAGAGTGGCACAGTGCAGTAAAATCAGAAAGAAAAGAGTTTAGCACTTTGGTGATTCCAGGAAGTGCTACATAATATGCTACATAAAAAAATAAACATGCAGATGCTTTCAATATTCATCTGATAAAACCTGTTAGTTTTCTTATGCGTGATAGAGACTAATCTATCCATAGCATTCGTTTTTCAAATGCCATCCAGTGGACAATTTCAATGTGTGTCAATGAGTCTCCAGACTGACTCACGCATAACTCTGTGTCTGTGTTTGCCAAATGGAGGGTGCGGGTGACTGGCGCGGGGAGCTGCTGGGTGCGGTGCAGCAAGTGTTCCGGCGTGAGCGGGACGTGCTCAAGAGCGCCCTCTACAGCCAGCTGGAGATGCTGGACACCAGCGACGCAGTCATCCACCTCAACCAGCTGGAACACAGGCTCAGAGAACAGGTTAGGAGTTGCACACACACACACACACACACACACACACACACACACACACACACACACACACACACACACACACACAATCAATACATGCATATGCATGCACTTTTACCTGAATACATACATCCATGCATGTGTCAAGCATGCGCACTGTCTACTGAGGCTTGACAGTTTCATCGTAGTAGGTCGAGAAGCATGTTTTCTTTTGATCTGTTTTGTATTGTTTGAACAGGCATCAAAAACGAAGTGGAATAAAGCTCCCTTAACTCCTCAGTGCATAGTCCTTATTAAGTGAGTTAACCCTCCTGGAGCCTCAGTGAGACTAACTGAATATTTCCCCGACCCCAGGATGCTCAGCACAGGGAGGCCTTGGGCGCGCTGCACACCGCTGACAGGAACAGCCTGCTGACAGAAGTGCGGCAGCTCCGAGCCCAGATGGAACATCTGCAACTGGATACGGGCGTCAGGGAGATCATGTCTCCATGGCAACAGTCACAGCAGCATCCACAAGAAGAAGAACAACAACAACAACAACAACAACAACAACAACAACAGCAGCAGCAGCAGCAGCAGCAGCAGCAGCAGCAGCAGCAGCAGCAGCAGGATGTGCCCATCACCGGTAGTAAATCTAGTTTCACAGTATTACGGCTTTAACCATTTCCCCTTGGACCATTTCCTGTGTTTGTGGGTAGCACCACAATCGATATTAATTATTCATAATGATATGCTATTACTTCAGCATTCTTAAATACACACTCCTTAATAAATATTGAATGCTAGATAATGAAAATGGCTTTATTATGTTGTGTGTTGAAAGGCCAACCCTCCGTGTTACTGATTGGTTGCGTTGTCTCTAGGCGTAGCTGCTGGTTCCCATGAGCACGAGCCTGAGAGCGGAGGGCCACAGCCCGGAGCAGGGAGCCCTCAGGACCAGCAGGCCGTGCGTGCGGAGCGTCAGCTCCTGGAGGAGATCAAGAGTGAGCTGGCCCAGACTAGACTGGAGCTGGAGACCACGCTCAAGGCCCAACACAAACACCTGAAGGAGCTGGACACACTCAGGTACACATGGATAGACACGTGAACAAAACAGATGGAGAACCATAACTGTGTATGGAAATAGTCATGTATGTATGGATATATATCACATTTGCACAAAGGTAATTGGGTATAATAATAATATTATAAGTATTACAAGTCCAAACCCACACCTCACCCAGATCACCTCCTAAAAGACCTTCGCCATGTGGCCCAACACAACACACGTTCTTACTGACATGCTGTGGGTTTGACCGCTGCCTTTTGCGCCTCCCAGGGCGGAGCTGACCCAGAAGGCTGCAGAGGTGGACTCTCTGAACGACAGGCTGGCGGACGAGCAGAGGGAAGCAAGGGAGATCCAGTGGGCCCTGGAGAAGGAGAAGTGCAAGTCGGAGAAGAAGGAGGAAGGGGAGAGAGAAGAGCTGGAGGTAAGGCACAACGTGGTCGTGTGATGCGCAGTGAGGATGACACTGCTTGACCTAGTTTAACTCCCCAGAATAAACTCCATACTAATCAAGTTGGAGAAGGGAGGAAGCATGAACGCATGTGAGGAGTATGTGTGCAGCCCATGAAGGTAGAAATGTGTAGGATGCCCATTGATATTCACAGCAATACTGTGGTCAGTGAACAGAACTTCAAATTTGATCATCCCACAAGGGTTAAATGAGACATTTTTGTACTTTAGTATCCAGAGCAGTACACATCATTGAGGTCCCTAACAAAGTATGAGGTTCTCTGCACAGAAGAACACTTGTGTGCATTCTATTCTTTTTAAGTTGATGGCACCCGCTAATCTGTATAAAAACGTGCGGCAACACTTCCCTCATTTCCCTCTGGTTCACACGCTTCTCCACTACCTGATGCTTCATTTGTTTTCTCAACATCTCCTCTCTTGCTTTGTGTGCCAGGACCTGAAGCTGTCGCTGGTGGAGCAGCAGAACCTGGTGTCGGAGCTGAGCTCCAGCCTGGAGGAGGAGACGCAGCAGTGCGCCCAGCTCAAGGCCCAGTTCCAGGAGCAGCAGCGGCAGCAGGAGGCCCAGCAGGCCCAACAGCAGAGCAGAACCAAGGAGCTGCAGGTCAGCGGATGTCTTGGGCCTGACCAAGAGGAAGAGGGGCTCCCTGTTAGAGTCTCTCTTCTGTCTGACCTTATAATTACAATGTGATTGTAGTATTACAATTACATCTAGCTGTATACCTTATAATTACAATGTGATTGTAGTATTATAATTACATCTAGCTGTAAAAATTACAATGTGTTTGTACTAGTGCTGTCAAACGATTAAAATATTTAATCGCGATTAATCGCATTTATGTCATAGTTAACTGAAAATTAATCGCGATTAATCGCAAATTTTTATCTATTTTAAATGTCCCTTTGTTTATTTATTTTTTCCATCATTTTATTTTTATTTCAATAATATATCAACATGGAAAAGTGGATTGGCTTGCTTTATGCAAATGTTTTATTTTATTGAAAACTAACATTGCCAAACAGGGCGGTACAAAATAAAATTATAAAGTGCACATTTCAGGTAAAAAAGGACCCTATAGTGCAGTTAAACCATGGCTTAATATTTTCTTTTTTTTAAGTTTGCTGGGAACATAGCAGTCAGGCCTCTTATTTCAGAAACAATGAACCGTAACAGTTAGGTTACCAATAAAAGGTAAGCCTACTACTTGCTTTCTACTTGCTTTCAGCCAGCTGCCTGTTGACATTTTCAGACAACAGTGAAGCTCGCTTCTTTTACACAACACAACTTTTAAAAGTAAACTTTTCATTCAGAAGTTTTTTATCATCCATTTCGCCGTATCGCGCTCACCATTCACTCAAACCGTAACGTTAGCCTACTACACAGTTTGCGAGGCCAAAAAGAGAACGTTAATTTAAAAAAAATAATAATAAAAAAATGAACGGCGTTAAAATGGGTTTGCGTTAACGCCGTTAATAACGCGTTAAACTGACAGCACTAGTTTGTACCATTACATTTAGCTGTAAAAATAGAGTTCTCAGGACCCTTATTCACAAAACATTTGATCTTACCACTAAGATAAGACGTAAGTCGCACTAAAAGTTTCTAACTAAAGGTTTTCACATAATACCATTCACAAAGCTGCTTGTATGTATTTGTATAATTTCAATCCTTTAAGTTGTCTAGTAGTCTTCATTTTTATTTTCATGTTAGAGTGCAACTTACTAGTTTATTGTCACCCAGGCCTTATATTACCTCCATATTCCATGTAAATGTGACTGAAATATGACTTCATTAAACCCATTCAGGTGCAGTTGGAGAGCCAGCAGGCCCAGGCCCAGGAGCTGCAGGGTGCCCTGGGGAGGGAGAGGGAGCTCAGCACGCAGCTCAGGCAGCAGAAAGCAGCCAGAAGCCCCACTGACGCTAGCGCACAAACACCAGAGGGAGACTCACCCGATGGAGTCTCTCGGGCTGAGCGGGGCTGCAGTCAGGTGAGGATACCTGGAGGATGAGAGTTCATTCTCCATGAAGGTCATAGGTTTTGTTGCATAAACAGTAGAAGTGATCGATTTAATGTATTAGATATATACCGCACAGGCTGAGGAGTGATGCTAGCAGGTGAATGATTATGCGGTGTGTTCTCATTTACTTAGTTAGTTGATTATTGGTTGACGATATTGAACATGGCATGGATGTTCACTACAGCTACATGAAAAAATCTGAGATATCTGGTCAGCTAGTCATTGTAGAATTCCATATTTCCATCAGCAAGTTGACTGATCGAATGATGGACTGTCTGAATAAATGATTGGTTGATAGCTTGACTGAGCGATTGATTGGCTAACTGATTGTGTGACTTGAGCGGTAAACTAATTTGACCGACGGATCAATGTGCGGTTCAGGTGGAGGACGCGGTGGGCTCCATGGAGGTGCTGCTGCAGTCTCTGCAGACGGAGCTGGAGCAGAAGCAGGCGCGCGTGGTGCAGCTGCTGGGCGAGCTGGAGGCGCACAAGCTGGAGGCCGTGCAGCAGGGTCGCCGCTGGGACGAGGAGCGCAGCGCGCAGGCCGCCCGGGCCGCCGAGGAGCAGCGCGCCCTGGAGGAGGCTCGCACGCAGCTGGAGCGGCTGCAGAAGAGGCAGGAGGAGACGCAGGTGCGCGTGGAGGGAGAGAAGGAGCGCGCACAGAGGCTGGAGAAGGAGAGGGACTCGCTGCAGGAGAGAGTGGCCGAGCTCAGCCAATCAGCGGTGGGCAGGGAGGCCACGTCTCCGCCCACCAACCAGATGGTAAGGCTGGTGTCACACCTGTGTGTGTGTGTGTGTGTGTGTGTGTGTGTGTGTGTGTGTGTGTGTGTGTGTGTGTGTGTGTGTGTGTGTGTGTGTGTGTGTGTGTGTGTGTGTGTGACATTGAACATCTTGCTTTCCCTATTGATAGCCATATTTAAAGGTTAGAATGTGATCAAGGGTGGGGCTGCATTCTAGGGGCGTGCATGATCATAGACTGCCATGCTGTCTCTCTAAAGGGCATTTTTAAAAAGTTAGTTATACGACTCACCAATGCACAGGTCACTGAGCACCTGTATTTGAGTTCTGTTCCTCAGCTAACTAATAGTTCAGACTCTCAGAGGTCACAGTATAGCCATAGTTATAGCTTGGCAACCACACAGACGATCAATGGTTGTGCTTTGACGAGAGTGTCAGGGTGTAGAAAGGTATTTATGGGGGTTTGTTTGTTTGTTTGCTTGATCTGGGATATGAATTCATACTGGACTATTAGAGTGCTTGCTAACACGCACCCGTGTTGTTTTGCGTAGGCTCAGGCGCTGTGGCGGGGAGAGGGTGGCGACCGCACCAGAGACTGGGTGCTGCAGCAGAAGAGCGGAGACGGCCTCACCCTCCACTCCAGCACACCCTCGCTGCTCGAGCATGCTGCCGCTGGCGTCGCCGTGGCAACCGAGGCCAAAATCAACAGCAACAGCAACATGGACCGAGTGGTGCAGAGGCTCCAGCTCATCGCCTCCAAGATCAAGGGCATGACCAGTGACGCCAGTGGCAGGTAACACAGAAGAGCTGCTGAATCTGTTATGCTTTGATTTTAGACAGACCAGACAGACTCACATAGACAGATGAACAATGCTGTTATTCAAACAGAACGCAGTATCAATGTAGGAGAGGACATACAGTATATATTACTATTCTGGTCTTCAAAATGGTCTCTGATTCTCTGTTATGCTCTGTCATTGTTTCTCTCTCTCTCTCTCTCTCTTTCTCTCTCTCTCTCTCTCTCTTTCTCTCTCCCTCTCTATCTCTATCTCTATCTCTCTCCAGGTTGACAGGCGGTGAGGTGGACAGAGAGGGTCTTGCGTGGCTCCAGAGTAATGTTGATGAGGTGCTGTCCATGCTACAGCACAAGCTCCCATCACAGACACCAGCCCCAGCCCCTGAGGTGAGACCTCCCTCATGTCTTTCTCAAACCTTCCTGTCATGGTTATGGTTAAGGTATTTAGCAGACGCTCATGTACAAAGTCACTTACAAAACAAAAGTATCAATTTAAAATACAAATTAAAATTCAAAACAATCCACTGATAATGATGATAATAATAATAATGCCTGTAATATTAAATCATGATTGATAATTTCAATGAAACCATGATTTAAAATGATTCTAAAAGTTCTGTCCACTGTAGATCTGTTTGTATTTTAGCTAAGTCTTATCCACCTATAGTTCAATAGTAGTTCCAGACCACATAAAAAAACAAAGGCTTGTTTTGCCTAATTGGAAGCGTATTTATCGAGTATATCACCACAAACTGAGGATGAACATGACGTGGAAACTTGTGCGTGTGTGTGTGTGTGTCCAGAGCGCCGCCCTCCTGGGAGGCAGCAGCTCCAGCGTGCTGACGGAGCGCCTGCTTAGGCAGAATGCTGAGCTGACGGGCTTCGTGAGCCGCCTGACGGAGGAGAAGAATGACCTGCGCAACCAGCTGCTGCGCCTGGAGGACGAGCTGAGACGCCTGCGCCAGAGGGGCCTGGGCTCCGACAGCGTGAGTCCTCCTCCTCCTCATCATCATCATCATCATCATCATCATCAATATCAATATCACAGTGTTTCTCTGAGGGAGTTATTGTTGTGCCTCTCTGTGAAGCACCATTTACAGAACACCTGTTGTTAAAATGATACACCGACAGTGATACACTAATTTCAATAATGATTATGGTTAGCCTGGCAGTGATGCTAATGTGTTAATAATGAGGATAATGTTAATCATTGAAAATACTCAGCCAGTGTGACAGCAAAGCCACATGCCTGTTGGAGATTTAAAATTGACTCAAAATTGTTGGTCCTCATAGGAGACAAAAACACACTATAGTCTAACTATTAAATATAAGGTCTTTAAAAGTCTCTAGATTATCACTTGATTGATCTTAGAGGGAGAATGTTTTTTTATTATTATTATTGTTATTGATTTATAGCATTAACACAAACAAACACCTAAAGCACTTAATTAATTGGGTCTATCTGTTTTGTGAGCTGATAAATTGTCTTGAATGTGACCTTGTGGTGATGGTCCTGTGTGGGCCTCTGTAGTCAAGCAGGAAGGGCGGTGAGCATCAGGAGCTGGCGGTGCTGAGCGTGGAGCGGGAGGCGTGGGGCCGGGAGCGCACGCGCCTGGAGAAGGGCCTGCGGCTGGCAGAGGCAGAGCTGACACGTCTCAGAGGAGAGATGCGCAACGACACGCTTAGGGACATGAGTGGCCCTGACGCTGACAACGCAGCACTGAAGGTACAAACACACACACACACGCACTCTCTCTCTCTCTCACTCACACACACACACACACGCACACACACACACACACACACACACACGCTGCCATGAACAGAGTGGGAACCCCTGGATTAACCTCCCATCCTCCCCCCCTCTCCCTCAGCGGATGTACGGGAAGTATCTGCGTGCCGAGAGCTTCCGGAAGGCTCTGATCTACCAGAAGAAGTACCTGCTGCTGCTGCTGGGCGGCTTCCAGGAGTGCGAGGAGGCAACGCTGGCACTGATCGCCCGCATGGGCGGCCACCCGTCGCCCGCCTGCCTGGAGAACATCACCCAGCGCCGCCGCGGCTTCACCCGCTTCCGCTCCGCCGTCAGGGTCTCCATCGCCCTCTCCAGGTACGGAGGGAGAACTGACACCCACTTCAGAGCCGTAGTATGCCCAGGAGGCCTTAGGTTGTTTTGTACTGAACACAACATTTATTTTGACGCTCAAACGCATATTGGCATTTTTTTTATAAACTTATGTTGTGTTGAGAAACTAAGGTGCGACTTGGTTACTCTAATGATGTTTAAATGTGCATGGCACCTTAAGATGATGATGAGCTGCTTGTCCTGACTGCCTGTTTGCTGTGTCTGTAGGATGCGTTTCCTGGTGAAGAGATGGCACAAGGCCACTGGCACAGGCTCTGGCACCTCACCCTGTGTCAACAGAAACGGCCTGAGCCAGATCACAGGTGAGGACGCCCACCGCCCACAAGTATTAAAACCTGACAGCTGTGCCAACATATCGTTTTTAATGAATTACAGTTTGGTGGTTGGTGAGTTTTGGACTGTCAATATGGTGCTATTGGTGCTAATACAACACACTCAGGGTTGAGTTGACCCTCTGCACAGAGTGTATATGCATGTTCCTCACTCCTCCTGTTCCTGCTTGTCAGGTGGGGAAGGGAGGCACGACTCCCCGTTCCTGCACCCAGGCATTGTGGAGGTGTACGGGGACCGGCGCGGGAGCAGCAGGGGCAGGACCGGCCGCGACTCCCCCCGCTCAACCCTCTCTGCCCAACACAGGTACGTCTGGTGCGGCTTGCCCTCTCAGCCCATCACAGGTACGTCTGGTGCGGCTTGCCCTCTCAGCCCAGCACAGGTACGTCTGGTGTGGCTCCGCGGCGTGCCAGCGTTCACTGCTCAAGACTCCCCATCTTGAGGGCCTGTGACGATGTGCCGTCACTACAGATGAGTATGTGCTCTGACTGCCATGCCATCGAGCCTGGCTCTTTGGCGTTGCGGTCAGAGTGCATGTTTGGCACCCTGTTCGAGTCCGGGTGGGGTGACAACGCTCTCCCTTCACTACAGGGGACGTTTTGAGGATGGCTAGTCAACATCTAAGTCACTGCGTTAGCCATCATCACTGTGGATCAAGAGTGATGAATCTGTGCTATCTTCTAAAAATCATCCATCGGCTCAGCATTGCAGTTCTGGTCAGGTGTGTGTATATGCTCTGTGTGTAATGAGTGTGCGTTGGCTGGGCAGGTACCATGGCGTGGCTGGGGAACCAGGTGGAGGGACACCATGCTCTCATCTGCTGAACTACGACCCTGACCGTGCACTTACAGACTACATTGCCAGGCTGGAAGCACTGCAGAGGAGGCTGGGCAGTGTGCAGTCAGGTAAAGGTGTGTGTGTGTGTGTGTGTGTGTGTGTGTGTGTGTGTGTGTGTGTGTGTGTGTGTGTGTGTGTGTGTGTGTGTGTGTGTGTGTGTGTGTGTGTGTGTGTGTGTGTGTGTGTGTGTGTGTGTGTGTGTGTGTGTGTGTGTGTGTGTGTGTGTGTGTGTGTGTGTGTTTGTGGAAGTATATAGCTGTTTGTTTCAAGTGTTATGACTATGAATTTGTGAGACAGTGTTTGTTAGTTAGGATTTGACTGAGATTCCACAGGGTAATGTAGCTCAGAGTACATCACCATTCATGAACCAAGAATAACCATGTGTTTTCAGCCGCTAAATCCTCTGTAACACATTTATGACAGTTATGAGTGTAGCAATATCTTATTTTTGACTTCTTCATATAAGAACATTTGGAAAATTGTTAGGATCCTGTTGAATATACAAGTCTGTGTTTCCCCAAAACTTAGTTGTCATGAAATGAGACTCTTTTTAACTGTGTTTTTAAGTTACAGTGGTCGTAGCACAGCATTGCTGTTGGAAAACACAGTCCAACATACTTAGCCTCTCACACATAGGAAGCATTTGATACATGTCCTGATTTGCTCTCCAATGTTAGGCACTATCCTAATAGCATTCTCAGTATCGATGCGTTCACCCAGTTGCATGTAATTAATTTCAGATCTTCATTTCCATTTCCTAGGGTCGTCTTCATATGCTCAATTGCACTATGGAATAAGAAGATAAATTGACTTCTACATTGGAACTGGCTTGAAAAAAAAAAACTACTCAGTTGCCTTTTCTTGTGCTGAGCTGCTGTGTTTTTTGTACTCTCATGATGACGCTATTTAATGTATACTCTGTGGGACCAAAACCATCATTTTTTTTCCATCTGTTCACCAGACCTAAGGGTCGCCAGCACCAGAAACTGCTTCTTCATGTATGTACATTAGTCTGCTTGTTGTTATTATTATTCTCATAATTATTATTATTATGACTATTATCTGTTGTGGATGAAATTACAATCATGTTTCCTAAATGTATATTTGTGGAATGCTAATTTAAGAGAAACCTTTTAATTTATATACTGTGCAATGTATGTTACTTGTGGGTGGGAGACTAAACACATAGGGAATGTTGGGCTTTACTACGAGGAGGCTGCTAATGAACACACTACACTGTGGTTTGCCAGCACGGTTTCTTGAGACAGACTACAGAGAACATTTGTAGTAGAGGACATATTTTTGTAAAGGGTAGGAGCTTTGAATTTTATGGGTATTTTGTCAACATTGAAATAAAGATTAATATAATATTTCAAAGCTGACGCCTTGTTGTTCTTTTGCCAATGTTGCCCACAATAAAATGTGTGTGTGTGTATATATACATAATGTGTGTGTATATATAAACAACATGAGGAAAAATGTTGCCTCAGTAACAGTCACACTTTAATCTTGTAAATTTTTTATTTAATAGGATGGACTGTAAACTGATAAGCACTGCAATGTTTAAATTTGATATATGTTCGGCCATTGGAGCTGTATGCTCTCCAAAGTAATTTTTGAAAAAGCGTTTCACCAAATAATCGTAACAAAGCATAGTTATGCACACTGTGCAGCATACTCCTCACAAAATGAACAAACCTGCACTCTTAGTAGCACTTCTACATTTTGCTTCCATTTCTGATTTAACAATTTATAATCTCACCAATTAATGAGTCGAACCTTTACTAGTTCTTTTTATTTACATGTATTTATTTTCATGTTTTAAAGGTCAGTTTGGTGCAAAAGACCTCCATTTTGTCTCAATATCGGACAGTCGTGTGTTGCCTAGAGCTGTGTTGAACAGATTGAACAGAAAACAGCAATCAAGTCAAATTACATTGACTGGCGTTTCAATTTTAAAGTATCAGTATAATAAACAAGCTGCTTTTTTTTCTTCTTTCTATTCAACTTGAACCACTTAAGCCTGCACCAAAAAAACAGTTTGAAAACAAAGAGAAGAGGCATCAGTGTTTGTGATCATGAATTAGAAGAGCATGTGTGCGTCCCCCATTGGAAAAACACTGGGCCATCACAGCAAGCCTCCAATGAGAAGGCATCCTCCCCAGTTCTCAGGATCCGTCAAGTTTAGTGGTCAAAATTATTACTATAGTTTAGAAATACAAAAATAGAACTGAACATTGTGACAAACAACGTACAGGGCTGCCTACTCGCCCCCCACACACGCAAGCACACCAATCACGGCAGGTTCGTTGAAATCATGTCCGTATTCAGTATTCCACTCTCTCGGGCGACAATTAATGTGATTCTTTTTTACTGTCTTTAGGGGGCAGTAGCAGGTCTCAGGGCCTCCTCAGTGTGTACTTGATCATAGGGTTGGTCGGGGTGTGGATCATTGTAGTGTAGTTCACTTCGGGGAAGTATCCGTCAACAAGCTCAAAGTCAAACATTCGCAGCATGATGGACCAGATGGTCTTGATTTGGACGTAGGCAAAATTCTCCCCGATACATCGGTGACGTCCTGAAAAGACAAGAACAAAAAAATGTATTCACCACTTCAGTGTGCTAGTCTTATCATGGTCATGTTTTACGTGATATACAATGTGTCCAAAGCGCTTATCTTTAATGGTGTATGGTGTGACATTACTTTTGCATATGAATGGCTCATGGACATGGAAATGGACATGCTTCAGTCAAACATCTCATTGGCACTCCTCGAGAGGTTTATCTACATGTGCTCGATCTACATTACTGGGTGTTGGAGGAGGAAAGTCAGGAAAGGGCCAGTTCTCTGGGCACCATCAGTGTGTTCAGCCTGTGGCTGTCTCACCTGCTCCAAAGGGCACGTAAGCAAACTTCTCCCCAGCTGCAGGGTTCTCCTGAAGGTAGCGGTCTGGGTTAAAGTCCATCCGCTCTTTCCAGGTATCAGACAGGCGATGGTTCACAGTGGGAGACACACACACTTGGTGACCAACTGGGATGGTGTAGCCTGCAATTGTCTTTATGGGTAACCAGGCAAAGTATGTGAACATCAGTGCAAAATTAGTTAAAATTTAAGTAAAAAAAAATTATTCTATGATATATCAAGCAAGATACTGTGAAGACCACATTGAAGGATGCTTAGTCATTTTAAAACCCTATTTCTCAGTGATGTAAGGTTTAATACTGTATAAGACACCAATAGGAAATAGTTTGAATTTGAATTGAGAGCCTTTAAAACCATAATTACTGAACATGACTGCCACATACCTCAAACAATCATGCATGCCCCTATGACACAAAAAAAAAAACATAATCTCACCAGAGGTGTTCTTGCCATTCTCATCATGGTCATAATGGGTGGCCGGAGTCTTAGACTCTCCTTCAAACAGCGGTCCAACAGGTTCAGATCCTTGAGCTAAAAAGCATTCACAGGGAGTCACTTAAACACAGTTAGAGATGTAACATAGCTTTCTTGTTGCTATTTTATAAGATTAACATCCAAAATATATTTAAATACAGTCTCACATAAAAAACACCTGTTCACACTCTTGAGCAGCGTCTGTATTTTGGTATTAGAAGGTTTTATGAAATACAGAGCACCATTTTTATACTAAATGATTTAATGCAAGGAGTTTAGCGCTGTGACTTGCCTGGTCGTAGTCGAGCGGGGGCAGGTCGTCTCCACAGACGGCCTTCTGCTCACGGTAGCAGCGCTCCTGCATCTCCCGGTCTCGGGCCAGGTAGAAGCCCATCCAGGCGCTGGTGGTGGAGGAGGTGTGCTGGCCGGCCAGGAGCAGCCCGATCAGCATGCCAGCGATCTCGTCATCTGACAGGAAATGCCCATCTCTGAGGAGGGGGGGGGGGGACAGAGCTTGTGTTTAGCTTAAACCTTGCAGAGCTTAGTAATCGAGGTGGTACAATAAACTACAGTGTGTCTACATTTCTATGCATTTCATTGAGGCTTAAGGAACGTTACAATTATTACATTAATAATTCTATGGAGTTGAATTTAAATTAGACAATGTTGACGGTGGAAATGATGAATATGCTTTCATTCAACAGACATAAGAGCATTAGAGCTCACTTGTAACTGGAGTCAATGAGGGTCTGCAGAATGTCGTCCTCTTTCTCTGTGGCTTGTCTGCGCCTCTGGATCACTTTGGAGAAGATCTCCTTGATCTCCTTGTGTGCTCTGTCCCTCCGCCTGTTCAAAGCCAAGCCGAAAAAAGGAGAAGCTATTTCACCACTGCACACCACCACCAACGAGCCACAGACACCACACGGAGCAGCTGTTTATAACATTGGACGACTTGTTTCATTGGAGAGGGCCGCACCTGAAGCTGGGGATGGGCAGCCAGCCGGGCAACAGCCAGGCCGCGTGGCTGAAGCCCCCATCCAGGTCAGCGTACAGCTGGGCCACCTTCTCGTCCATCATGCTGCGGATCTCCTTCCCCTGCAGGCAGCGGCTGGCCGTCAGAATGATGAGCTCGGACAAGGCCTCAAACAGGTCTGAGGGAGGAGAAGAAGAGGACATGGTGAATGTGCGTGAGGGTAAAAAAAAAATTATTGTACAGAAACGACACTCTGAATCACCTTAACGGCAAGTCCAAGAAGTGAAGGAATGCTTCTCAGAAGGGGGTGTTTGTCTTTAACTAAGAAATTGTTTCATTGATGTGAGGTTGTTTTTTTTTTGTCTTGATAGTAACTGCCAATATTTGAAGACCACATTACATAGTTGTGCAAATTTACGTATATTTGTAGGGAAAATGACCGAACATTATACTTCTGTGAGAAAGTTACACAGTTTTGAGGAAATTGTGGCTACGTCAACAAATATTACCTCAGTGATTATGGGCAGTGTAAGAGACCTAAAAATATTCATGGTACTCTAGCTTTTAACCAAATTAGACACGCGCGATTTAGGTCTATATTTGAATTACACAATCCATGTCATATCAGGTCCCCCAACAGAGAGCTCAGATTGGACTGCTCTAACCGCTGATAGTTTTACCTTGAGGCTATTCTCTCTAATATTTCTCTTACTTTTCACCCCACTTTCGCCCCATCGGGAAAAGTACTCCTTGGTCTCTTCCTCTATGACCTCCACATGCTGTTTGAAGTGGGCAATGTTCAGGCCTGTTTTCAGCATCTTCTTCTGCTCCAGAAATATCTGTGGAGAAGGATAGGAGTCTCAAAAATGATGGCAGTCTATTCCCAGTAGAAAGTTCCAGGTGATTGTTAGGCACATGACAATTAGGCTACACCTAAGAGTGTTCAGCTTGATTTATTTTGAGCAACTTATTTTTAACAACAGGATGTAGTCTACATACTTTATCCAAAATAGTCAGCTGAAAATGAGTGTAAAAATATGCAATTGAAAATCGACTGTCTGCTTGGGCATAGAAATCAATTAGGTAAGTGGACAAGTTGCACAATATGAATTTAATTACCGGATTTGGTACGTCGTAGGCCACGCCTTTTCCAAAGACAGGTGTAGTGAGTCTGGAATACACATCTTCTGCGTTGAGATCCTCATTTTTGCTGTTGAATAAAAGGGTTGCGGCGTCGCTTCCAAGCAAGTATGTGAATGTGCTGCCCACCATCGTAAAGCTGAAGACGGGTCCGTACTTCAAGTTGGATATAAAACATTCATAAATGTTACACAAGTTTCAATGGACTTAAGTAGAATGTCAGTACAAACAGGTTGCTTCGTTTACACATGGCCTCACCTTTTCGTATGCATTCTCTAAGAATTCGATGGGACTTTTCCCAAAAGCTATCGCATGGCCAAGAAATGGAATGCTTGATGGAATGTATGGGGGGTGGTTCTAGAAAAGAAAAGAACAGTTGAATGAAGACAAATGTATACAAATAAGCCTATACTATTGTAAAGTTCCATTAATAGGCCTGTCGATCTAATGTCAAGTTCAAACAGTAGCCTACAGTGGCCTACTTACAGCGTCTTTATCCGGGGACTTCATCTGTTTGTACACCAGCTTGGAAAAATACCCCAACGTGAGGGTAAACACAGATGTTGCGAGAACCATTGAAGTAAAGTTGTTGTTAATCTTCTCCACAGCATTTTCTATCAGCAAGCTGCTGACTTGAAATATATGAGTGGTCATTTTTACGTCCTTAACTTGCTTGTCGGCGTTCTGCGAAATAAATTCCTCAAAGCTTATTCAAGGCAGATCTTTAATCCGTTCGGTCAAAGATTCAGCAGACTGACTTATTCTCCTGCGATCCTCTGTGACATTCATTAGGTGTTATTTTGTTAGAAGCCGGTATGAATGCGAAGCCAGTCGCATTATTGCCTCAATTCGTCTACCTGTAAATATGAAATTCTTCCAACCCCCGCCTGACAATACGCGTTCGTCTATTGGCTGCTTTCCTGTGTCAATCAAGTAACTCCATGTTCCGCGTCTAGTCTGCAAATCGTTCATTGGTTGACACTGGCTGAACTGATGTCTTGCTATATGATGTCATTTGCATAGGTTCAGCATCACATTGGTTGACTGCAATTGTACCACCAACGAACCAACAGGACTGACCTCTCCATATGTCGCAAATGTTAAAACACGTAGGCTTACAGTGAGCAAAGCTGTATTTCCTTGTATTCCAGTGGCTCAACAGACATTGTTTTGCTTGATGTTGAAAACTGTAGAAAATGCTAAACTGCTTTGTAATCATGAATAAATCATGCGTTATATGTGAATTTTAAATTAAATTAAATTAAATATATGAGATAAATTAATCTGAATCGTTCTCCAAATGCTAAACTAATATGTATATTAACAGAATCCTTGACGAATACGAAGATATATCTTTCCATAGACTGGATAACAGCAATTCCAGTTTAAGGGAAGAATGTCAACAGGAAGCATTTCACCAAAGTTGTACAACTATAGCCTATTCTAGATAATGGAAGCTTTTAATGGGGGTCTTTTAAGGGACCTGCTTTTTAAGAATCTTCCCGTGTAGGCTATATGGTATATGCATTTTCTGATAACTAAAAACCATGCCATCTATTACTTTGCTTACCCTTCGGTTACTGCTCATACCTTCTGACCTTCACATGTGGAGAAATATTTTCTTAGGCACAGTGCACATTGTCATTGCTATCTCTACATGGGCAAGTGTTGTGTAGTTAGCTCTGACTGTAAGAAGGTGTCTATTACTTCTTGTTGACACACTAAAGCTCAGCGTTTTCCAAACGTATTACATCATTCTATTTCAAAGACACAGTGATTATTTAGCCTGGTTTTGGCCAAATGATCAAATCTATGTAATTGTTCTGAAATGTTCAAATATTTTAAATGTCATGAATCCAGCTGTTTCCATAGCTGTGCTTGTGGCATACTCAGTCAACCAAGGTTTGGCACAGACAGTATATAAGTTAACAATAAGTAAAAATAAGAATGACTTTCTTAAATCTATTTTTATTTTGAAAAAGCATCAGGAAAGATCAACATGAATGAAAGGTTAAGTTAGAAATTTTGGCTTGGATAAGTAACAAAGCAGAATAGGACTGCAGCTGGTCAAGTAAATCTCTTAAAACTTAGCAGAGTTAATGACTACATTCTTTGTTTTATATAAATCAGCATAAAGCATGAAATTGAGGAGGTAATGATGATCAATCAGCACTCCGTTGAAAAAGTCCACTTGGCAATAACTATAATAGCCTTCACAGTCGTATGGCTTTGGCGTAGATCTTTATGGCCTGCACTTGGGCAGAAAGGCTTTGGAACCCAGCTAGGACCAGGACCCTAACTAACCGGTCTGTTATGGCTGCAGGCTTTGCATTACGGTGAAAGACATCCCTCCACAGGTTCAAAACCGCCATGGTCTTTTCTTTGAGGGAGAGCCTGCATAGACCAAGGAGAGAAAAAGAGGTATTAGAGCATATAGACATGAAGACATTAAATTAGCAATTAGTTTGAGCTTATTCTGGTGAAATACCCATGTTTCAGTACCCAAGTTAGAACTGAAAGTTAATAAATATGACATACAGTATGCTACAAAAATTTGATGTGGACATGCAAAGGTTTGGGCACTCATGGTCAAAATGTCTGTTACTGTGAATAGTTAAAGGCACAGTGCGTAGTTTTAGTGGCATTTATTAGCAGCAATGGAATAAAGTATTCCTAATTATATTGTCATTAGTGTAAAATTATCTATAATATTAGAATCGTTGCGTTCATTAACTTAGAATGAGCCTTTCGTATCTACACAGGGAGCAGGATACCAAAGAGGGTGCTGCTAAGTACTGACCAATCAGGGAGCCCAAACTTTAGCTTCGGGCCCTTTTCCTTTTTGTTATTTTGAAACTGTAACTGATGGAAATAAAAAAGTAATCTCACTTAAAACATTAAAGAAATGTGTCATCTTTCACTTCATGCCTTTTGGAAATCAGGTCATTTTTTACTTGCTAAGCTATTCACAGTAACAGGAATTTTGACCAGGGGTGCCCAAATATTTGCATGCCACTGTATGTTTGTATTGAGAATTTACAGTGTTCAGTGTACAGTCTGTCAAACGTCTCATACCAAGAGCCTGTAATGGTATATCTACAACCTATTTTGATATCTAAAATGTCAATATCTTGGTATGAATAAGACATTAGATTTGTTATCATAATTTTATATATAGGAGTTTGCTATCTTACCCTTTATCCGCTAGTGTCAGCTCAGCAGGAACACAAAGTCTGTCAGAGAAATACTGCAAGTCCGTCTTTGGCATATTATTGGCCACAAATCGAAACATCTTTTGCAATATGTGCTCTGTAACGGAAAACATACAGTGATTACACTACTCGGATTATGTAATTGTATTTGTATGACAATTCAAATTTGTATCAATACATTTGTTTAGTTGTACTTCAGGAAACTTGGTATGAGGATTACAATGTTTTGGACCAAAGTAGTGTGCTTGAACCTACCATTCCATGTCAGCTCACAACTGAGGTAGCATCCAATTGGTAATGCCTGCTGTCCATCACAGGTCTCTTTGGGTGGGCTTGTTAGAGGGTTTCCCTCCAACTTTATCAGCTTCAGAGATTTCATCTGAGCCAGGTAAGATGGAAGGCCCTGCAATAAGTTACCTATGCAAACACACATATACAGTGCACATAGGAACCACCATATAGCTTTCTTGTCTTTGTTTGCAATTAAAACAATAATCCATGATCAACAATAATCTATACAGCGCTGCTATTTTTCAACTCTACAACAAGGGTGTTGTCTCAGTGCTTCAGCTTTGGTACCTTGTAGGTCGATGTGCTTCAGGTTTTTCAGGGATGTAGTGGACTGAGGTAGATCCGTTAACAAATTGTTGCTGGCTATGAGCTTAGTAAGATACCTCAGGTCGCACAAATCTTCTGGGATATAATTCACTTCGTTATCCGAAAAATCCAGCTCCTTTAGATTTCGGAGTTTGTCTAAAGTCTCAGGGAGTGAGGTGAGCTATAAGAGCATGCAAATCACAAATCATTAAGGTTATGGATAGCATAAACACATAAATATTTTAATCTATGATGCTCCCTTAGCATAACATATATACGTACTTATGAATATTTATAGATCGTTATGAAGAGAAGAGTAAGCCTACTGTAAAGTATTAAAAGTAGTTTTGAATATAAAATGAATCCTTAGTCTACATAACACATTATAGAATTACATAGGTTTTTACAGCAGTACCTTGTTGCCTTTTTTGTTACTTATGACCAATTTCCGAAGTGACCTGATGTTACATATTGCCTCAGGAAATGAGGTGAACTGGTTGCTGGAAAGATTGAGTTCTCTGAGGTCTTTTAGACATCTGATGTTAGAGGAGATGTTTTCGATCTGGTTTTCTGACAGATTTAGCACATTCAAGGTCCTCAGAAAACAAAACTCAGGAGGGAGCTCCTTCAGTTGGTTGTTGTGCAGCAATAGGACCTGGATTCTTTGGAGACCAGTGATTCCCTCAGGGATTCCTTGAAGGGCATTGCCACTAAGATCCAAATGACAAAGTTTGTCGAGCTGATAGAGGCGTTTTGGAAGAGAGTTGAGGCGGTTTTCACTGAGGTTGAGATGCTGTAGTGTGTGCATTTCACCAACGCCAGGAGGAAGTTTTGATATGAGATTTTTACTTATGTTCAGATGTTGTATGGATGGCACTGAGTACAACTCAGGCGGAAAGGCAAGAAGATGATTGCAACTGAGATTCAAATAGGTTAATCCACACAGGCTGTGTCCATCGACAAGGAATTGAACCAAAAGATTCTCAGCACACTCCAACACAGAGAGTCTTTTTAAAGAGCTGATTCCTTTTGGTAGTGTCTCTACCTGATTTCCATTGACACGCAGTTCTTCAAGACAAGCCAGTGCCCCAATAGCCCTGGGGAGTTTGGCCAGAAGATTTCGGTTCACAGAGAGGCGAAGAAGTTTGGAGCAGGTGCTGATCTTCTCTGGAAGTACTTTGATTTTGTTTCCACAGAGTTTCAAAACTTTTAAGTTCCCCAGTTTTCCCACCTCATCAGGTATGACTGTCAGCTGGTTTCCGGAAAGGTTTAGAACCTCCATATTGGCAAGATTGAATAGCTGTGAAGGTATAGAGGACAGCCTGTTGTCGCTGAGAGACAGCTCTTTCAGATTTCTCATCTGTGAAATTTGCTCTGGTAAAATCACAATCTTGTTTCCTGAAATTTTTAGCTGAATGAGATTTTGTAGTCGCCACACATTACTTGAAAGCAGTGTCAAGTTATTTCTCTCCAAATTCAATATTTTTAGGTTGATCAACTTTTCAAAAGAATGAGGCAGAAAACTCAAATGGTTGTCATTCAGGGAAATAACCTCTAAGGTGGTTAGATTTCCAAATGAACTTGGCAGATTATCAAGACTGTTGTTACTAGAATGAAACTGTAAAATGTCCTTCAGATTACATATCTCCTCTGGGAGTCTTCTTATTTGATTGTCACTGATATTGAGTGCTTTGAGACCTGACATCCACAGTGCTGTGGGGAGTGTTGTGAGCTTGTTTCCCTGCACAGCTAAGACTTCCAAATTTGTCATATTACCTATTTCCCCAGGAAGAGTTTTAAGATCATTGTTGGCAACGGAAATGTACTTCACATGACTGTCCTGCAGTAGCTTCACAGGGAACTGTTTCAGTCCCTTCTTGTCCAAAAGCAAGGAAGAGTTTTGACAGTTCATGGTTTGAAATAAGTCCTCTGTCATGATGTTTGGTTTCAGCATGCCTTCATGTTGCCTGTAACAAAGATGATGGAACACGCTTTCATAGAAGTACAAATACTTACAATAAATACAGTATAGGCCTATACGTTTAGAACCTATGAGAAACAAATGTAGGCTATACAGTCCAATATGCAATAGCTAGCTGCAAAGCTAACGTGACAGCTTCCTGGAATGTCTGGTCAATGGAATTTAATACAAATTTCTATAACGATATTTGTTTGGGAATAACTGGCTTACGAGAAACTTTCCAACGCAGCAACCCATAGCCTGTTGGTGAGATTTAGGTATGAGGTTGGTCATTTAAAAGCCACATTCTGAACCAGAGGTCAACCTCCGACGACTGAAGTTGCAGTATAACTTGCAGGCTATCTAGCTATGTTCGGGGCATGTCCAACCAAACAATGTTTCCATGGTTACGTCAGTAAAGAGAACATGCTATCTGACTGAAAATGGCTGGGGATGAAAAAGCAGTGAAGAAGAATTCGTTCGCGATGGATGATAAAAGTTATTTCATTCAACAAAACCCAACTTTAGAATGTAGCCATTTAATGAGTAAATAACTAAACTCTGGATAGTTCCGCAACCTAGAGTAAATTGATTGTATTGGCTGAGGCGTGGGACAGCCCACTAATTTCCAATCGGAAAGTAACAGCTGGTCAATATCATACTGCCGGTTGCTGGAGAGAAACTTGAAAGGCAATACGCTAAATACACATTCTGTTTCTATGTGTTTGGCTAGTTTGCCATGAAGAGCGAGTATGATGATGCCATTATCTGGTGCAGTGTGAATTGCCTCTGTGTATGAAAACTTGACTTGATGTTTTTGAAATGTGCTGGGCTTTTATCAACACAACATATTTAATCGTTTCATATTTAATCGTTTAACAGTTTAAATACTTTTAGAACATGCACTGGGGTCTGTTGGACTTGAACTATGCTATGACAAATTATGTGGCTTGTCATCATAGCACATGTCAGAATACCTGTTGATTGGCTCAAAATACATGAATTCAACAGCACACCCACAAAGGCTTCCCACTGGCGTCCTATGAATGCATACGGGCAAGTAACAATTCTTCTCAACTCCTCCCATTTGCAGATTATCATTACATCATACGCGTAGCTCACAGCGCGTGGCCCTATGAAATGAGGGCCCTCTGTGTCCTGTGTCAGCTCTGATTGTGTCCCCAGACAGGACGAAGGCTTTCAGAAAGAGCGACCAGCTCTTCGTATCCTGGGCCTCCCCTCATACAGGAAGACCCATCTCTAAGCAATGCCTTTCTCACTGGCATGTAGAAACCATAGCTATGGCATATGATTCTAAATGGTTAAAGACACCCTCAGGCCTGAGAGCTCACTCTTCACATGGAATGGCTAAATCTTGGGCCCTATTCCAGGGAATCTCTATGCAACAGATCTGCTCTGTTGCCTGCTGGACAAACCGAGGCACCTTTGTGCGGTTCTTGATGTCACTAAGACCCTGGTAGCTCACTCTGTTCCGAGTGTGGGTTCTACATGAGTTGGACCCCTTTCTCACCTCTTCTACCTGTGGTCACCCACACAGTAGTGCATAATACTATATTGGGTTGACCACATAGGATGAATCTGGAACCACCTCTTTGAGGGACCACCTTTCAGAGGGGACCATCCTTCTGGCTGATTGTCTCACTATGTGTGTGGGAGGTATCCAGATCTCCCATAGGCTGATCTCGAACGCGAGATGATGATAAAGAATGATAGGTACTTTGCTGTAACCCCAGTTCCCTGAAACATCGAGTGGAGAGATCCACCAAGCATGCCCCGCTTTCCACTGAGATATAGCAGCACATCAATGTCTAATACGCCCACAGGTGGGGGGAGGTACCACCTGTGGCATTGTGCTTGTGCTGCTGTCTGAAACCAGACTTGGTGCAGTTGATGCAGACTCTTGGAATGTTGTCAGTTGGCTTGTGCATAATAACTGGCATGAGAATAATTTAAGCCTATAGCCTGTATAGTAGACCTAGAAATGAAATGAATTAGCCTGTGTAAAAATGAAACCAAGAAACGTAGGTAAGGGATAAAAACATTTTTATTCAACTATTGTGTTGTCTAAGCAGAGCTCGGTTTTGCTGACACATTTGTTGCCGCTGCGTATGTAGCCCTTGTCACAGATACAAGCTTGAACACATGGGAGGTCACATGTTGAGTTGCCAACACAGGTTGGTGTGCATGCACTTCCACACGGTTCAAAATGGCTGTGTGCTGGGCAGTCAGGATCATCTGTAAAACAACAGAAGTGTCATTCAGGACAAGTAGAAACATTCATTGAAGCTGTTCCTTCATCAAATGACATCTGGTTCATAACCTTACAAAACTCACTTCTAAGCATTTGTCTGAGCTGTTGCCGTTAATAGGACAGGTCACAGGAAGAATATTCTGAGGTTTTGTTTGCAAATCATATTTATCAACCTGTAATATCAGCCTGAGGGATACTCACCACAGCGTGCCAGGTGTCTCCAGTCATGGACTTTCATTCCAGCTCGCTGGCAGGCATCTGTGTAGACCTGCAGGATCCTGCACAGGTAGTCCTTGAGTCCACCGCCCCTGCAGTGGTCAAACTTGCACATGTCAAAGAAGATACTGGGGTCAATGAGGGCATGGCAGTCCCTGAACTGGAGGTCCAGAATGGGTGTCATCATGCCACAGAACATGTCGGCGGCCAAGCGTTTGCCAAAGCTGCACTCCGCGCATTCACCAGTGCACTCGTCCGTGCAGAAGTCTTCACCTTTCACGCCTTGTACCCTCCAGCTCTGACCCATCTCAGTGACGCTTTTTACCAGAGTGCCATTGGACATGGCGAGGTCGTCATCCTTGTTCATGTTGAAATTCCCGCACAGACCGCAGACTTTCCCCATGAAGCCGCTGGGCATGGTCACTGAAACGTACTCCTGCCAGTCGTACTGCACAGTCATCCCAAAGTCCACCCACATCACCACTGAGAGACCACTCTGCATCAACTTGACTGTTCCCAAGCCATTGTCGAAGGAGGCTGGCAGACTCCATACTTGACCGTTGACCTGAAACAAACCCATTTGTTTATTTGAAGAATTTTATTTAGCATTACTTAAGTCTTCTGTGGTAAGAGTCACAGAAAAAAACTCAGGGTGGGGTCATACGGGAAAAGTCAATTAAATGGAATGACTTTGTGCAAAAAATAGTAACGTTTTAGCACTTACTTTTACTGTGCCAAGCTCTGAGCGGATCATTTGGATCTTGAGGCTATAGATGTGGATGGTGACCTCGCTAACTGCAGTGAGGTGAGTATCAGGCAGGACTTTGTTTGTGACCTCAACCTCAAACGGGGGATGGTGGTAGTCTATGTCGCAGTTCTTGGCCATGGTGTAGGAGCAGTTTCCCATGAAGTTGTAGAAATAGCCATCGAACGTGCGGAAGTGAGGGTCGCCCATGGCCCAGCAAGTTCCTGTCTGGGTGGGGAAAACTGCTGGCCCCGCAGAGCTGTGCCCTACACAGAGACATCACTGTTACTGCTAACCTTCAAGTATCTAAGGCATATCTAAAGCTAAGGCATTTGGGCAAATTAGACAGTTGTAGTCAGACAGATCATAAAACTGTCATAAAAAGTTTCTGCATTCTGTTTAAATTTCCCAGTAGATTCCTCTCACACATATGCATATTAATGGCATGAAGGGGAATGCAAAACCCATCTTATTAGAGCATAATTATCTGCACATTGTGGCTCAGATAAAGAAACACACAGGCAAATTGTGCTAACATCTGTAACTCTGTAAAGAAAAACCAAAATGGAGCCTACTGTGGGCGGCTTACCACAGAGGAGCAGAGTGACCGTGACACAAAGAAGGGCTTTTACGTCCATGGCTTCAGTCTGAAAAGAGAAACAGTGAAGGATTGTGAGGAAAAGTCTGGACCTCGTTACACATGAAAGTAATTACATAAAACACAAATAACAAATGTTTGCATTGGAAAATTATAAATGTGTAAAGCATTTGAGTATTGTTGTTTCACAAGATATCCAACAAAAACAAAAAATAATGCAGGTCTTATAGCCACTACAAAGTCTAGCTTCTCAAAGCAGTGTGAAAAGAATACTATTCAACCAATACAAACAGATGGTAAGAGACTTTGTTTACTTTTACATTTATTCAGTTAGCAGACACTTTTAGCCAAAACGACGTATAGTAATATTATCTACAGCCAGTATATATTAATATGGAGGCCTTTACCTGAGCTTGCTGAGTGAGGAAATGGAACAAGGTGAGCGTGCCTTAAATTCAGTCAGCCTTTCAGTTGGTAACCAATCAGCAATTTGCCAAAAAGGTTACGCAAGTCTAACTATCTAATGCTAATACTCTTCATCTAAGATTACATTGTTAACATGTATAGCTATACTATCAACACCCTGATGGGAAAAATGTCAAATTGTAGGGAATAATAGAGGTGATGCAGATTAACAGTCAAACTATTTTATCATATCAAATCACACAACCATTGATATACCAGAATCTGTGTTTGTGTGTTTTGGTTTCCTGGCAGCCTCTTGGCAACGTTGGTGCCGCTAGTCTAACTGACTCCAGCCCAGGATTGAATAGAATATTACTAATACAATTACACAGGTTGGTAGGACCCCAGTAAATTAACGTTGTGGATGCCACGCCTGTTATGTAATGTCGGCATTTCATATGGAAGGGGTCATGTCACACACGGACATACAAGAGCATGGCTCAATTACAGAATATAAGACTTATGATTTCATACGAGGGTTACTGCAACAATGTTGTACATTGCTGCTAATATTTGTAGGTCTCCAAGAAACTGTTGACATGGTGATATGTTTCTTGTTTTACTTATCTGATTAGCACTCGAGAGTCCTGAGAGTGAGGTCAAGTGCAGGATTAGGATATTGCCACTCTATTAATCAATCAGAGATACAGTTTAAGAGTTAGGCGACAAACAATCAAGGAACGTTTTTGGTCGGCACACACCCTTTGATAAGGTCAGTAATTAGAATGATTAGAATGGCGCCATCTACCCCACTTTCCATGGCACATTTCACTGACAAATATTCCCACAAGTCATCTGTGTGCCTAATTAGAGTTTCTAAACGTGCCATGCTAAATCACCTCCAATCTGGAAAATTTCCCATATGTCCCCCTCAGTTGTTTCCACCAGAAGTTAACAAAATTATAGCAGTTTGAATTAAGGTACCCTCACACAAATTGCACTTGCACTGTCTGAAGTGTGTTTTTAGCATTTTAACACCGTTGAGGATATCAAATTGAAATGTTCTACTATGACTAACTTCTACCAATCTGAGTGCTGATTTATCCTAATCTAACCTATTTACCATTGCAGTAGGAATTCCTTCCACTGACAATCATATTGGTATGCATTGTATCAAATAACTGCATGTCTTTCATAGAGAAAAAAATGGATTGCCATTTGGCGCCGTATTCAAGGTCTCAAATGATGCCCCAAATCCTGCGTAAATACAAAGCGTGTACTTAGTTCACATGTACAATCTTTATTATTTCCATATTTCAGCTTTGTTGCTGCATTTTAATGCTTCTATCATTTTAGATCTTACCCAAGGCTCTAGTTTGCAATATATTTGTGTCTGCCGTTTGCTGAATGAAAAACATGCAGGTACTTCATCCAATTCACACCAATATTGATTGTTGGTGGAGGAAATTCCTACTACAATGGTACTCTGAAATCTTAAAAAAAAAAAAAAAAAAAATGTAGAGTGCATTAAAACCCCACTTCACATCATTGTAATCGTTGAAAATGTGAGGATACCTTAAGTCGAGTTGCCATGTTTTTTTTTAACTATTCTTGTTAGACTCTTTTGCCTGTGCCCATGGATGGAGTACAGGTATACATGACAAAAATGTGGAGATAAAACTGAGGGGGTCCCATTCTTGTAAAACAATTGCAAAGCAACATGACCTCAGCACTAACAGATCATAGAAAGTCCATAACCGATACACAGATAATTTCTTTCAAGGCCAAAACTCAAAATTGAATGAATCATCACAGGAAGAAGTAAATATGTCAAGAACTGATTATGCATCACTGTGTTTGTGTGGAATCTACATCATGATTGATAATGATGCGATTATAATAGCTATAATTTGAACATGTGTGTGGGTGTGTCTCAAACTTGTGTGAACAGTTTATCTTATCAAATGTGACATGAGAACATTTGAAACAAAAAATAAAGCAGGCTCAGTTAGTGGATATATTATTCATTTTAATAAAACAGAACCATTAAATACACATATTTACAATCCTTGGAAAAATATGAAAATTAGCCTTTTGTAATGCTAAGAAAAAAAAACTATCATGACATGAATAGCAATAACTGGGTATTATAATTCAGCATTATTGTGTTTGGTGAATAAGTAAAAAAACAAACAAACAAAAAAAAAAAAAAAAACACAAAAAGCAAATAAGCAATCAATTTATAAAAAGTACAAAGCAACACACAACACGCAATGGGAAGTTCTGGGTGTTAACCGTAAGCATATTTGTCTGAAGAAACTCTGTCATTTGGAACGATCTGCCCACTCAACTTCATAAGTAGCTTCACTATAAGGCCAGCCTGGAATAATAATAAAAAACGAAAATAATAATAATTAGGTAAATAATAAATAAATCATTAGGTATTCATCATCTTTAACTCTCCATTGAACAGTCCCTTTGATAATAGCCACTATTGTGCAGTCTTTGTGCTACTGTATGTCCAGGAAGAGGGTTTTCAGTTCTACTGAACAGCACCTCAATCCCAGAATAGTGTAGATAAATACTTCCATGGCCCTCACCTGTGCTGCGTGTACGCACTCACCTGTTTGGTGTGCACAATGAAGTTTATCTTGTTCTGGACACTATGGATCTGGAAGTACTGGTCAGCTTGACCCAACTGCCACATGAATGACCCATATTCCAGACTGATAAGCAGCACCTGAAAACCAACCAAACAAACAAACAAACAAACAAACACACACACACACACACAGTCAGACACACACTAAAAAATCTCTCATTATTATTACTCATTATTTGACGTTTACACCTGTGACAGTACGCATGGCGACCGTCACGGCAGCCATGCGCTGCCCCCATTTACGAACATTTATGAATGTGCAATTGTTTGCCTATGTGTGTTTTATGTCTGTTTTACGTGCCCGTATGCAGTTTTTATATGTTCGGTAACCATGTCATTCATCATACACATGTGAATAATATTAGTGCTATTTTCAACCATTACACCTATTTACCGTTGTTCAGTTTCTCGTCTTGTGTTTGTTTCTTTGTTCGTTTAAAGAAGGTCCAGCTTTGTTTTAATATTTGTTATGCTGTTATCTGATGTGTTGGCTATGCCTTCAGACAGCAAGTGTGCTTGATATTTAATACTACCATTTTCCAGCTATTTGGAATGGAGTTTAGCTGCTGTTTAAGCCTAATGGTTTTGCCTGCCTGAGACACCCCTGTAGGTTTCTGTATAATGGCATGCGCCAATTGTAGCCAAGTATTCAAGCATTATTTAAACATGGCTCTTCAGTCTTTCTGGGGAGCAGCGGATGGGAAGACGTAAGTGTCAGTATGCTCCTAATTTACCTTCTGACTAGAGATTGAGGTCATATTAAAACAGTTGGCTGTTTATTTTATTCATTGTTTTGACTATCATGTCCATTTATTTTTTGTATTGTAAAGTGTTTTTTTGGGGGTATTTTCATAATTTTTTACCGCCTTTTGGCTTTATTTGGGAAAAATAAAGATTCCCATCCTCTACAACCTAACCTCCTGAGTCCTCATGAGAGTTTTCCATCTTGCTCAAACACATCTACCCTTAACAACACCCATTTGTGTTTTGTTGCCCAAGTAAACAGATAGATGGATGAAACAATAACATGAACATCAGGTTGGCACCTTGGTCTCCATGTTCATGAGATGCAGGCCCTTAGTGTTGACCCCGACGTAGACGCGGATGACCTTGTGGTTGCTGGAGCTGGCCTTGGTGAAGACCTGGCCGGTGAAGAAGGCCGCCCCGTAGGTGGGGATGTCCCAGCAGTTCTGCAGGAAGAGGCGCTGCAGGTGGTGCATCTCCTTACTCACGCCCTCGCTCGTGCTCAGACTCTACACAGGTCAAAGGTCAGTCACAATAATGATTAAACTGCACCACAAACACGTGTTGAGTGACTGGTGCTCTTCATTAGAACTTAGGTACAGTACCAGTCAAAAGTTTGGACACACCTTTAATTTAAGTGTTTTCTTTACTTTTATTATTTTCTACATTGTAGATTAATACTGAAGACATTTAAACCACGAAATAACTCATATGGAATGATGTACTAAACAAAAAAAGTGTTATCTACCATGTAGAAAATAATAAAAGTAAAGAAAACACTTCTCAAAAAATGAGAAGGTGTGTCCAAACTTTTGACTGGTACTGTACCTTAGTGGGACGGGCACCTTACCTTATACTCATGGAGAATTCTGTTGGTCCAGTGGTGTGCTTTGCTCTTGACTTTAGATATGGGCACAATGGACTTGAGATTTTCCTCACTAGTCATAAACCCCCAGAGAAATAAGGAAATCAATTTAGGATGCAAGTAAATAAGTAAACCTCATTTATATAGTATAGTGAAATCAACAATTTAACAACAAAAATATATAAAAAAAATCAACAACACAAAAGGGACTGATTTAAAACACAATAACTGGAAAAAGTTACACCATAGGTAAAGGCAGAGGTACCAGGGGTCAAATGTCACCAGCAGCGTTTGTAATCAAAGTACCAGCTCATCCACTGAATATATGGAAATTGTACTCCAATTAGTGTCTTGCCATCCAAAACACAAAGAACATCTAATCTAATATTAACATGCTCAAGCATCCGTTGTTAAATACATCCTGGGTGCCCTTCAGGCTCACTGGTAACAAGCATACTCTGACAGCCGACGTGTGCTCTTACTTGAGGAAGCCCTGTTTGTGCTTCTTGCTCTCGTAGTTTCCGTAGATGATCTGCAGCAGGAGACTGGCGAGCGTGATGAGCTTGCTGTCTGGAGACGGGTAGTAACCCTTCAGGAGGCAGTGCCTTGCCTCGTCAAACATGATCAGGATGGACAGTGGGTCCTCCACCTGCAACCAGACCAACAGTTAACAACACATGCTCAACATGTACAGGAGAACAAATGATCTGGAATGTTCTGTAGACAGAGTATGTAAACATGTAAACAAGTGAAATGCACCCATTTCTTTATTATGTTCCATGACAGTTCTCCAATTTTGGGAGAAAATCTGAACGGTCTACAGTCGGTATATAGTCTATGTGCCTTTTCATCTGCTTCCCTGGCTGAGCCATCAAATCATTGTGTCATGTTTACATGCGCCCTCTTGTGGAATTGCAAGAAATCTCACTAGTCCGCTGACTGAATCAGGTAGTCCCTACTATGCAGGTGTCTATCAAATATTGTCAAAATTAATTTGCAATGGAAGTATTTTCACTGCATACCCAGAATGTTAGGTACCCAGTCATATTCTGAGAGTCCCTCACACATGTATTTATGCATTTAGGGGCAATACAGATAAATACCCTTATTCATGAATGCCAGTGACATGTGACAGTGATGGAGTAATTACCCTTTTTACACCACTATTTATTTTAATCGCTCATCAAGTGCTACTAAACCAACTGGCTTTATCTGAAACAGTAATTGCCTTATTCTTCATGCACAAGTGGGTCTCCATGCACAAGTGTGTTAAATTATTAATTTCAGCTGTTTGTTTCCCCACCAGCGGGACTTGCATGTCATTATCCCAGCCACTGAACTCATACCCCTGCAGACTTCCAGCAGCCAAGCCCTACCAGCTCACACACACAGAGAGTTATAGAGGGAGCCCCACACAAACAGACTGATATTACCATGGGAAACATTTATGGGCATCGTTGTTCAAAGACTGTTTTGACGTTGCGCTACTTGAACTTTAAAAGGTGCTGAGAAAGTCCCACATTAATAGGAATTCTAATTCAGCACTGCCTAAAAGCCCACACTGCCTCATGGCCTGCTCTGTTGACTGCTGATGGAACCGAATATTGCTATTCTACTGTTGTAAGAGACATGAACTAAGTGTTGAATTATTTTGTATCTGTAACCCATACCCCTGGATATGTACTCTGTCTGTCTCACTGAGGCCTAAAGGGTGGGGGGGTTTATTAATATGGTCTGATCTGTGAAATTCACCAAAATCTAAAACACTGCTGACCACTCAAACTTGAGTGTTGAACTTGACTGTTGCTGAAAAAGCAGCTGGAGTGAGTGGTGTTCCTCGGTAGTGTGATGGAACGCTGGCACACCTTCTTCTCGATGTCGAGGGGCAGACGGACGTCTCTCCTGAGGAAGAGCTGAGGGTGCTCCCTCTGCGGATCCAGAACCGTCAGGTCCGTCACAATCTCGTTCCAGATCCGCAGGTGTTGCAGGGGCTTGTGGTAAGGCTTCAGCTGGAGACCTGTAGAGAAAACACACAAACACTTTTCAGTTTACATAAAAACTAAGGAGCACACACACACACACACACACACACACACACACACACACACACACATCCTAAACAGTGGCTAAATGCGATCAGAAGCACTGTAAACTCTGATAATTACATTAGTATGTAAAGTTCTGATGTAATCAACCAAATTTCAACGGCCCATTAATCCTATGGAATATGTTGGCATGAGTATATAAAATATCTACTAAGACTATATCTAAAAAAAGCAACCAAACCAATTCAACCAAAGCAGAACCAAACCAACACAAGCAGAAGGATAAGATTAGCATCAGTGAACCATTTGTGCTCTTATACATCCTTATCACCACGTCCTGAATAAGGCCCTTTAAGCTGAAGAGGGCGCTGTTGTGACATTCTGGGGACGGTGCGCTCGTGTGTTTACTCACTGAGGTTCTCGGAGCAGATCCAGATGGTGAAGTACTGCTGGGTCTCCTGGGAGAGGCGCATGCCCTCCATGATCTGCTGCACGGACGTGTTGTTGCCGTGCTTCAGCTCCACGGAGCGGTACGAGCCGTCCATGCGGTAGATCCGCGACTTCTCATACTGGCACAACAAAGGGACCAGAACAAAAAAGAAATGACGTTAACCAGCGCATCATTTATATTAAACCAATAACAATTTACTGAACAGGAAAGCACACCAGCATCGAGAATTCAGCTGGATTCCCAGAGGATTTCACTTCATAGAAGCTCACTGAACTGGAGATCGTTTCACTATAAAACGTTTCCAGTGGCGAGAACATGACATGATGTACTGTATTTGTCAAGACTTCAGCTTCAGTGGTATTTTACCCATCGCTTCCAAGAGACTTAAGTGTATGTTATCCAAACGGCCGGGTTAAGGCCTTCCCACTAACCGGTTTGTTGTTGGCTTCCTGCAGGAATTTGACCGTCTCCTCCCAGTCGTTCTGCTTGTTCTCCTCACAGAGCTGTAGAGGAGACCTCTTCTGCTGGTCCTCAATGTGCTTCAGATGGAGACAGACTCGGAGTTAAAACAAGTCCAGGCCCAACTTCAACAGAACTCAACCAAATTCAACACAAAAGTGACATAAATAACAAAACGGTGATAAAATGTCTGTATACATCAAACACTTCAACAGAACAACAAAATTCAACGCAAAAGTGACATAAATAACAAAACGGTGATAAAATGTCTGTATACATCAAACACTTCAACAGAACAACAAAATTCAACGCAAAAGTGACATAAATAACAAAACGGTGATAAAATGTCTTTCTACATCAAACACTCAAAGCTCTAACTAGCTTTCTTTTTTACAGTATCTGAACAAAAGGCTGGGGGGACTGTTTTATTCATCATTAGCTACAAATGTTCACTGATGCTAGATATGCTCTGTGTCTGGGAAAAGCATTTGCAGGGAAAACACGCGTACGCATGGTCTCAAGGTTCATATTTGTAATTTGCAGATTGGCGACACCAAGAGGAACTAACGGTGATGCAAGTAGGCTTATTGGTCCATGTGCTGATCATAGTATTCTCTTGTACGTATGGTTAATAGTGTAGCCTGTTACTGCCTATTACTGCTGTAGCTGAACTGTCAACATAAGGATCATGCCAGTTATAAAGGAAGTGATCACCTGGTTGACTTCAAGGTATATTTAACAGCACGGAGGCCATTATAAAATGTTGCTCTGCAGAAGTGCCGGATCTTGGTAAGAATACATTTTCATTATATTCATTTGTCCTATTATATTAAACCTGCAGGCAGCGCAGCAAGAGAATTTCACATTCGTCCATAGGCGTGCCCTCCGTGGGGAAGTTTAGCTAGAAGATTTAAGGTGCGTCTGGAACCGTTGAATGACAATTGTGGGGGTGGACGTTAAGCGTGTCCATGTGTACATGATTTTACTCTGATGAGTCTCTTTCAGATTTATGAAGAGAACAGGCACATATTGTGTGTCCGTGGTGTTTGATAACTCCAACAAAAAACCTTGTGAAAACCGTGGGATTGTGCGTACGCATGGTTCTATGACAGGTTGTACACAAAGATTGTCAAATATTGCCCCTGGTCTTACCCGGTCTATCTCTGGGTGCTGAAGGAGGAGCTGGACGATCTCTTTATGGCCCCCTCCGGCGGCGAAGTGTAAAGGAGAGCTAAGCTGGCCGTTCAACAGGTTGGGATTACAGTTCCCTTTCTCCAGAAGCATCTTGGTGGCCTCCACCTTCCCATACCTACGATGGAATCGCATGTGGGGAAAAACACACACATCCAGTTTCACATACTTCCAGTGAAGATAAAACATCCCTCTGGACACTTGTGGTCTAGTTACAAAATATCCATTGCATTCAGTTAAAAACAAAACCAGAAATGTAAATAGTAATGTAATGAAATTACCAAAATTCTACAATGTGTAAAACACCAAGCCATACAATCTGTTTTACAATCTGTGGGCAGCCTATTTATTTATTTATTTATTTATTTATTAATAGGGCTACATCTGGAGTGTTTTGTTACTGTTCCAGATGTTGCTGGGGTCCTGGCTGAGCGGTTGGTTACCCACCAGCAGGCGTAGTGGATGGGTGCCCAGTGGTCGCTGTCCAGCTGTTTGACGGAGAGGCCATTTTCCAGCAGTTTGGACAGCAGTTCCGTGTCCCCCTCACAGGCACTGCGGTGCAGGGGGAAGTCGTCCACCCACTGACGCTCCCTGTGGCCACACACAGACACAGTCACTCAGTGCTTCACGTATTAACCAGTGCTGCAAAGCGTGTTACATCACAGCATGTTAAGCGCTTATCTGCTTCACTGAGTTCATAACAAACTCCTGGCTGTGCAATGTGTGGAGGAATTCCACTGAAGTCATTACAAATATTAAATAACCACTTTGGAATCTTGGCAGGGTTCCATTACCACTGATTATGTTGTTGTGGCAGAGCTTATGAACGAGAAATGCTGGGTTAGCAAGTTAAACAGACTGCTAACAGGGAAAGTAGATTGAGGTGGTGGATTTCTGTGGAATGTGTGAGAGTGTGTGTGTGTGTGTGTGTGTGTGCACCTGCTGCTGTTGTATGTATGATTTAGTGTAAAAGAGCAGGTCGCCTACTTGTCCTCAGTCACGCTGTTCATGCTGTGCTGCCACTTCTCTCGTTTGGGGATCTGGATTTTGGAGTAGTCAGGAGCGCCCAGGCCAAAGTAGGGATTGATGATGACTTTATCCACCTGTAAGGTGACATTCATAAGTCTGTATCAGTCTACCATTTTAGGGACAAACCCAAAGGGAAAAAGATTGGGTATCAAATATAATCTAGCCAAGGCAAACGTAATACCAATCATAGAAAAAGACAGAGGAAGAGACAGACTAAAACAGACAGACGAAGGGCAAAATAGTAGTCAGCGAGAGAGAGAGAGAGAGAGAGAGAGAGAGATGAGGGGCAGAGAGATGGAAAAAGAAAACAGTAGAGAGAGAGAGAGAGAGAGAGAGAAAGAGAGAGAGAGAGAAAGGGCCTGCGTCCTCACCCTGTTGGTGTACTGAAGGTCAGAACCGTAGAGCGGGTTGAAGATGCACATGTCGGCCTTCTCCAGCGACATCATCTTGCTCTTGATCTCCAGCGCCGTGTAGCCCATGTGCAGCGGGCCGTCACTCTGCCAGCTCTCAGGCGCGTACGCCGGGTTGCTGACGTTGGTCTTGATGCGGTCCAGGGGCGCCGGACGGAAGAGCGCCGGGATGGCGTGAGGCACCGTGTGCTGCTCCGCCAGCCATCTGCAGCACGCCACAACGAGGTGAGAGGAACGAGAAGAGATGAAAAAAGGGAAGAGAGGAGTGAAAAAATAAGTAGTGAGAGGAAGATGATAAAATTACAGGAAGGCGCAAGAGCAAGTTGGTGTGGGCACATAGGAAGAGCTTTGGTAACACAACTCCAGCTCAAAAACCGCGTTGAGATGGTAACAAACACAGACATTCATGCAGCTGAGCCTGAATGGAAGGTCTTCTTTCATTTTGAAATAAAAATAAATGGTGTTAAGAAACTGTATTTAAAAACTGTGTCATGAAAGTCTCCAGTCTGAACCTTAGCATTGTATAATTCTATGCAAAGTATTTCTAGACCTCCCAAAAGACATAACAGAGGAAAAAGGTGTTTGGCTCCATAGTCATTAACAGTTTGTCAGAAGCTTCAGTAGGTGAGTGAAAGCTGAAGTCAAAGCTGAATTAGAAACAAATCTAAGAAATGCCTATGCACATCCTGAATGCCTATCTTTAAATCTTTTTAAAGTGTTGTGGGGTAGGGTTTCTTTTTTGTATAATCAAGGTACACAATTTGGAAAGCTGAGCCCAGTCCTAAATCATAAATCTCAGATTATCAAGTCAGGTATAAACTGTCTGGCAAAAGATGCAGATCATCTGAACCTAGATACCTTTATCTGAGGTAAACCTGTATGATTGTGGTGTATTTATGAGCTTTGAGGAAAAACAAACAAACAAACAAAAATGTGAAAACAATTAGAGGAGACTTACTTGTCCAGTGCCAGAAGCATCTTTGAGGTGATAGATGAGAAGTGTGTGCTTGTCTCGCTGCAGACACGCATGATGTCCTGCAGGCAGTAGAAATTAGGGCTGCCCGGGTGGTAGGTGGGTTTACTGTTGTCTTTGGTTGAAAAAGGGGGTAGAGAGAGAGAGAGAGAACAGGCCTGAGGTTGTGGTGGTTATTGCATTTCCAGTTTTCAATTGGTAATGTTTGTGCTCGCTTCATATGTGGCTGGCCCACAAAAGTAGCCTACATTTCCCTTTGGAATCAATGATATATGAATCTAAATGAAATTCTAAATGTCTTCAAGATTCTAAGTGAGACTTAATGAGCATTTACTGCTACTTCAAAGGTCTTGAAGCCATTAAAAGGGTATCAGAGTTCACATAAAGAGCATCAACACTAAACTAAGCATAAAAAAAACTTCAAATGCGTTTCCAACCTTTCACGTTGATTGGCACAATAAACAGAGAAGCCTCTTTTCCTTCTCGGTCCCCATCCAGGGGGAACTTCTTCATGTGCACCACACGCTTTCCTGCAGGGAGAACCAATTAAGGATTCAATCGCACATATGTAGCCAGTTCCTGTCTATGACCCTTCCAATGGTTTATGATGGGAAAAGTGGACATTTACTAAACTGGAGGCATTCAAATTCATGTGTGATATCTATGCATAGACTATGACATATCTACCCACTCCCCTATCCGCCCCAAAGGTTTTTTTTAAAGTAAAAAACTAAGTTGTTTACCAATCAGTCCCTGATTATTAGAGATTGGTTTTGTTGATTCGTCGACATAATCCAAGATGGATCTGGCTTGGTCTCCATTAGATTGGATTTTAGTTCCAAGCAGAACTTTTTTCTTCTTCTTCTCTTTCCCTTCCAGTGGAACCTCAATCAACAGGATCTACAGGACACGCAAACCATTCATTACGGTCACTGATGTAAAGCACACACATGTAGCCTTATGATAGAATGACTTTAAAGGTGTGATTCAAGCGCAGACATTTATTTGATGTTCTTCTGTATCAAGTGATACAATACTAATGTACAGATTTATTTTTAAACGTACACCAAAGTGAAGGCCAATCCTTTTGGTAAATCCTGTTGTTGTTGTCGTTAATCAAATAGTAAAGCTGTAGATGTGAGAACCCGTCAGAGAATCATAGATTAGACTGTACCTCATAAGCCTTAGCACGGTATTCTTTGGAGGTCAGGCTCACAGTATTTTTTGGACGGATGGCTGCAACAAACACCTCTTCCAGCTCCTGATTTCCCATTTTGTAGCTGTTTTTTTACTCCAGTTGGGGACTCTTCTTGTAGTGGCCACATGCCTGCAGTATTTGGGTGGTAATAATAATAACAACAAAAATTATAATAATTATAATTTTGTCATTGTTCACCTTAGATACTAAAAATATCCAGTAACATTAAAAGTGTACCATAAGTGCTTTAAGCTCTTTTTCATACGCAACCCCAAACACCAACACATGATCATCGAATTAAATCATCGAATCACAACAAAGTGATACAAGGATAAATATATGCTTATACTTATATAGCCACGCAATTTATACGATAGATAACTTGTGTATATTGAGGAAACTCAATATAGGCGTTGAAGTCACACCCCGGAAATAATTCAGACAGTGCGTCTACTTGGAGAAACTTGTTGAATCGAAACGACAACAACAGAGTTATAAACACTATCAGCTAGCGCACCAATTCCAAAGTGGATTATTTGTACAGACTATACAGCAGACATTTAAATTGCAAAAATTATTGACTGTTCCTTCAAAGTGGAATACAAACTTATAAGTACCAAAAGCTAGCTAGAAAACTGTGCTAGCGAAGTACAGCCAACTTGTGCGGAGCTAACTTATTTTGTGGCCAGCAAAAACAAATCGTGTAAAATATTCTGTTACGACTTACCTAAAAATCACTGGTTTGTCATGACTTCAATTGAGTTACACACTTCCTCAGCCATTCTGTTTCCTAGTGCTCCCAATCAGACGAATCCTTGTTTCTTTAACTTCGTTTGATGCCCATACTAACTAGCTGTCTATAGCTAAACAGCTAAGCTAACGTTAGTCTACTACTTCTGTGACAGTTTTTGTTGCTTCACTATACGAGTTCCGGGTTACGACAGTAAAGTTTCAACTAAATATAAGTTCGAATGATATTTGTAGAACGTTTGGATGATAGTAGAGTATGTTATTTTAAACGAAACAAAACGCCTACTTAATAACATCTATAAAACGTCACGGACGTGTAAAGTTAGCTCGGTATCTGTCATTTGATAATCCAACAGAACAGCCACAGCGTCAATAAAGCGCTTTTCCGGTCAGTAAAGGTTCCAACTTTTTCAGTCAAAGTAAAAGTCTAAATTAAACCTGTATCAGACTGTCTATTTGTATTTCTACCTATGCAAAATATAATTGACTATGCATGCGAATCCTGTTCATCCGTATTTACTGCAAAAAATGGTACAATGGTGAAAGGTTGTGCTAAAACCCTGCATTCATTCAAAGTGTGGATTTTGAGTAGTGCAACTTTACTAGAAGCAAAAACGCAATCACAACTTTGGTCTCGTTTGACTGACAGGGCGCAGATTCAATCAGCGAGTCTAATTTCGTAAACATAAACTTAGATTATGGATAATTATATTCCTCCACAGGATGTGATGCTTTTTTTGTCCGAGCCAATAGTCAGAAAAACCAATCAAATGAGAGTTGCTAGCTGGGGAATTCTTTACGCACACCTACCCACCCCTTGCACGATCTGACAACAGTGTTCTTCCCCTGTCAGTACACAGCAGACGCAGTACTCCGTGCTGCTTGGCACTCCGTTTCTAAGACTATTAAACCATGATGTTATGAGGGTCTGACAAGTCAGTCTTTTGCAGGTCAAGTTGTTAAATGATTCCATTGATGTGTCCATCCAGAGTCCAAGTAAATCGATGATGGGGTACGTATTGCTGGTTGATCTTAGCTAGATGGCTGGTTCTTGTGCTTGCTCAGAGAACATAGACGGTACATAGCTAGGTAGCCAGATTGCTGTTTTATTCCAGTTGATATTACCGCTTCACATGATTAGTGACAGTGACGTTCATGTATTTATTCGTTTAAACAAATGCCAACGTGCCGCCTATTGCTAATGTATTTTGGTAATATGTGGCATGGTTTATACAGTCGTACTGGCATCGTGTGACGGTGTACGTTAACAGTTAGCTATAGTCAGTGCCATGTCCACTTTATCAGATAGCTCGTACAAACACAATAATCTTGCTAGCTAGCTATACTACAGAATACTTCCAAGTTGGCTCGCCTATCCTTCACAGAGCAACATTAAAGCAATCTGCTGAAGGAAGACCTATCAGTTTAAGCTCGCTAGTAGCCAGACAGATAACGCTATCTTGCTTATCTGCCTGTCTAGAGAGAGCTTGGGCTAACACCAACGTTACTCTGGAGGTCCAGCTAATATTGTGTTATCGTGACGCTAAGTTAGCTACTTAGGTGAACTTGGAAAACAGTCTCTAATAGTTTTGTGCCGTTGCATCGTGAATAAAAATGGCAATAGAGAGATGCTCGGTGTTTTAAAGTTATCGTTGACTTCATATGATGGTTGCACAGGTAGCCTTAATAATAGTTAGAAGGTGTCAGGGTATGGGGAAAACTTAAGGATAGACTAACTATAATGTTTACGTTAATTCGCTTGTAAGCTAGCTATTAAGCATGTCAACGAATAATTGCTTCACTGTTGTTCCACCGTCCAGATACAGCTGCCTTGACTGCTTCTTGTCATTTGTTAATAGGGTTCCGATTATACAGGATTAATATGTACAGGAGCTGGTGAACTGAGTGACAAGTGTTTGCTAGTTAGATACCTACGGTTTGGATTTACTGATGTTGGAAGCTAACAGTTAGCTACCCCCACAGTTTAGCCAGCCTAGCTTATTTCAGGAACCGGGGCTTCGAACAAAGAAAGAAAAAACGACGAACAGTAGAACAGACATACTTTCTCTTCGGTCAAAGTAAAATATACACATAATGATGTAGTGTATACTTTTGCATCTGTACATTTATGTTTAGACATTTCCCTCAGTTCTAGTGAACACAGAATAGACCAGTCCCGTGTGAAATCACTGTCTTGATACAAAGGATTTTGCTTATGTCAGACAGTAACAGGGAAAGTGGACGCAGCCTGGCATATTTACGCGTAGCCTAGTTGTTGTCTCATAATAGGCCCGCTCAACGAAGACCATAGGCAGGGTTGTATTCTGTATCTGTTCTTTGTGTCAGATATCTTTTAGCATACCAGTTGCTGTTTACAGTGTCATATTCAAATCACAGAGGACACTTTTCTCAACTTGTTGGCATGCCCCAGCAACAAAACGTGGCTAAATTTTGCATGAATAACTTGGCTCAATGATGTGAAGATACAAAATAACATGTAATTTAATATATTTAATTCTACTAGTGATGCGTTTTGACCTCATTTACTGAGTATGTTATCTCATTCCATTTAACAGCTTTTTCAGAACAAGCAGATTTTCATGGCAAGATTGGCTGACCAAATCAGACCATTGAATCACATTGATTTTCTGTCTGTGTTGAGTCTCAAGAGTAAGACCTCGACCCTGTCTGGTATTTGACACACACATAGGTCAGTTAAATGTGAGCATATAGGTCAATTGATGGCACGCAGTGAGTCAGCTGACAAACTCAAAGTCACTGGTGAAAGACTTGGGTTTTTGTGGATGGACTGTACTGACTTCATCCTTTCTCCTCAGTAGGCCTCTTGTCCAACAGGAGCAGAAAGCAGTCATTGTATTGAATGTATATGAAAATTCTGTCTCACTGTAATGCAAATGGTGTTTGGCAGTTCCTATGAGGATGGTTATAGATGGCTGCTACTGTGAGTTACGGGCTCTTTGTGTGCTCTTTGTGAAACGACTGTTGCCAGGTGCTAAATCATCTCTGCTTTGCATACCGCTGCATTTTCTGGTAATTTGAGATTGAGGCAAAAAAAAGTTGCAGAGAAAATGGTGCCAGTTGCAGGGGGCCTAATTGTTTTCTTTTGTGTTCATTATCAAAGAACACATTCAGTGCTGCCTAATTTTTTTGTCAAAGGATTATTTGTGGGAATACCCACGTCTGGTATGTCTGCAGGCCAGTTGAATAAGTGACAGATAGGTGAACAGTGTCATGGGGGGCAGGGTTGTGTCCCAATGAATGGATGAGTGGGGCAGACTGTGTGACCTAAAAACTGGGGGGGGGTGCAGACCCCCACCCCTCCAAAAAATGCACCTGCTGTAGTCCAGGCCTGTTCCTCTCACTCAGCCCGCTTTTAAGTAGATTTATTGGAGCATAAAATGGCCCTGACTCCAAAGTGCTGTTTTGTTTTTATTCTTCTTCTTCCACAAGAGCTCTAGTGGCCAATTTCTGTGGCCATACTGGCCATCCGAGTGCCCAGTGCCGAGGCCTTGCATCAACAAAATGCACAACATTTATTTGAACTTGAGTGTTGAGTTCTGTTGTGCAGGGTTTCTCCGGGCCAAGTGTTCAATTACCAGATGAACTGTACCTGGAATGGAATTTCTACTGGCTCTTGTTTGTTTATTTATCTCCACGAGTATCAAATTATCATTAAGAATATTTGTGGGAATGTATTGGGAGAGATCTTTGCAAAGCACTAGATTTATCTGATGCATTTTGCAAAGACAAATCATAAATCGTCATGCGTTTGACTAGATGTCCGCCGACAGTATATCTTGGGCCCCCTTGGCATGAAATCAGAGGTTGCCATTGGATCCCTCTGATGGTAATTAGACTGTTAGTCTGAGTGCAGACTTCTGGCAGGACCTAGGTCCACTGGCGGAGGAGGGCTGAGTGGACTTACATCATCATCATCATTATCGACTCTGTGCCTTCCACCGAGCTGCCGAGTGAAACGGTCAGAGCAAGAGTGAGAAAAGCAAAAAAAGGAAATCGGACACAGCCAGGATGTCTTGATGGGTGTTCAGGCCTGTTGTGCTCCGTTCAGAAACGTTGCAGAGTGTGGCCTTTGAGAGTAATGAATAAAATGATTCATGGGCTGTCGGTGCATTTATAAGAAGGACGTTTGTCCAATTTGTTCTGGTTTTAAAGAAATCTTGTGTTCTAGATTGGCCCTGCTTGCAGGTACACAGGTACTAGTTATTAGCCATTATTATCTTAGAGCTATGTCATTATCTGATTGGGGTGTCACTTTAGAATATAGATTGCTATCATATGCAGGTTTTCAGGTGAGGGAAATTGTCAGAATACTGAACACTTTTATTTACTCTCAACCTAAATGATTTCCTGTGGAATGGCACAGATATTTGTGGAATGTGGGCATCATTGTAATGCTGCTGTGGTATTTGTAGCCAACAGTTGTGGTTCGGTTGGTAATAGAAATAGAACACTCAACAAAGTGGCCTCGTTTTAAGGATTTAGCCACATATGCTAACCACCTCTGTCTCTCTTTGTGCAGGACCTGCAGTGGGCTGTTGACCCTGGTCGAGGGCAGGTGAGTGCAGCTTGGCAGCGAGTGGCTCAGGGCTTGTCGAGAGCGAGCGAGCGTGAGGAGAAAGTGAGTGAGCGAGCGCGCGCAGGTGAACGATGGGGAACACCGCCACCAAGTTCCGCAAGGCGCTGATGAGCGGCGACGAGAGCCTGGCATGGCAGCTGTACGAGAGCAACCCACAGTTCAAGGAGTCGCTGGACCCCAACGCGTCCTACGGCGAGCCCTACCAGCACAACACGCCGCTGCACTATGCCTCCCGGCACGCCATGACGCGCCTCATCAGGTGAGAGCCCAGCGATGTGTGGTGCCAAGAAATGACACTGTTTTGTTTTGGTTTGCCGTCTGGTCTGCTTAGCTGACCAGCTCAATTTAAACTGCTGGCCAGCACATGGCTAAACTGTTCGCGCTTCCATGGCTCAGCTCAGCTGCGTAAGTTGTATCTGTGAATCACATTTTACGTGTTCACAGCATACAGCATTTTCTTAGTCAGTTAAATTGCTTACAGAAACGTACTCTGGCGTCAGAGTGTTTGAAAACTACCCCCTGTTTGAACTAAAGAGCGTTTGATTTGTCGTCACAGACTGCATAGATGACAGCTAAATGTATGCCGGAGTGCTGGCTTCACTAGAAGGGCTTTAAAGTTAAAGTTCTCACAGTCGGTTCTTTGTGAGAAGTTAATCACATCACTGTAATTTATCATATTTTCTTACTTAATGGTCATCGCAGCTCTTGCCAAGCCGTTTGGAGAGGAATCAAAGCATCCCTTATGAAAGCATACTTTTAACTCTGAAGGGTGTGAGAATTGAATGCCGGATGAGAAGTGCACTAGGTAGATGGCTCAGCGGTTTGTCGCGATACGAGTGTGGCGTCTGCTATGGGCTCTGGTGAGACCATACTGCTTTAAGTAGCTGTGAGAAACTTTGCCCTTTAAAGGACGCAAAAAGCAGGATGACCCACATTCAGGTTTTTTTTACGTATGCAGCTTATACAGAGGTGTAGCCCGGCCATGAGGAAGTAATCCGGCTTGTAAGTTAATGCTTAACTCACTGGATGGACCGTCGGTTCAGTGTGAGACGACCCTGAAGGAACAAAGCAGACAGAGCCCGGGAAGGTCAGAGCTCTAAAGTAGCACGCGTGGATTCTCTCTCTCTCTCTCTCTCTCTCTCTCTCTCTCTCTCTCTGCTGTTTGTGTGTGTGAATGCAAATGCGTACAAATGGCATTTTCTCTTCAGCACTCTCATTCTAAAGCAGGTATGCCTGGTATGGTACATGATCTCCTGACGTGCTCAAACAGGGGCCCATCTCTGTGTGTGGTTCATGTGTGTGTGTGCGTGTGTGTGCGTCTGTGTGTGTGGTAAAGAGTGACAGGAAGAGGTGTGATAGAAAGAAGAGAAAGTGAGCTTGTGTTAGGAACAGGAGGAAATACTGTGATTTTGTGGGTAAGAATTAAAGAGGGATGGAGGGAGAGAGAGAGAGAGAGAGAGAGAGAGAGAGAGAGAGAGAGATACGATAGAATGGAAAGAGAGGGATGCAATGGAAAGCTGGTGCTGGAGCACTAGAGCGAGGGGCTCTCTTTGACTCCCTGGGCAGTTACCCCCATGGACAGCTGGCCCCCCTCCTCTCTCATTGTCCCCCCTCTCCTCCCCATACCCACTTAATAATAGGGCCCTAAACGAGATGGTAGGGGGCATAATTACCAGCCCTTCTCCAGGCCACCTCTATCCATTACACAAACAGCTCAAGGGCTGTGTGCGTGTGTGTGTGTGTGTGTGTGTGTGTGCGTGCGCGTGTGCGTGTGTGTGCGTGTGTGTGTGTGTGCGTGTGTGTGTGTGTGTGCATGTGTGTGTGTGAACAGAGAAATATTGAACGTGTCCACTCTCTGGTTTATATCACTGTTATCAGTGTGAAAAGGGGGCCGGGGGGGCGGTGAGGGTGAAAGAGAGAATGAGACGAGTCCGTGGAGGCTATTTTATAAATACAATGGAGGAATGGAGCAACTGTATCTATTTGGAGATGCGGTGGTTGTTTCTGTTGATGACAAAGAGGTGGAGGACAGAGTTTTCTGTCCGTTAGTGAAGTTATTCCAGGACCAACAGCTGTTGCTTTTTAGTACAACCAGTTTATCAGGATTCACTGGAAAGCGAGGAGGGCCTCTCTTTCTTTCTGTGTCTGCATGTTTGTGTGTGTGTGTGTGTGTGTGTGTGTGTGTGTGTGTGTGTGTGTTTGTGTTTGTGTGCATGCGTAGGTGTGTTGCTGACAGTGCTTGGCATTATCGAGCTGTTTAGTGTTACGTTAACCAATAAGCAGCCAGTCAACTCCATTTGCTTCTGCTGCCTCTGCTGTTCCTTTTGGCTTTCCTGGAACTAAATCGCTGAGTCATTCTCCTAGTATCCCCATTCAAGCCGAACGGCACTGCCCGATCAGAGCCTGTGCTGCTGAGCATTGGTATTAAAAAAATCTGACGCTCCTTTCAAGTCCCATCAAGAGTGTCCGCTGAAGCCGCGTCGCCCTTTCTCTCCCGCCTTGGTTCAGTGTGCTGCCTAACCAAAAATGACATTTGGCCACGACCATTTTGGCTGCTTCCCGATGTCTTTTTACGGCCCGAGCACAAGCGCGCTGAGGCTGTGCAGAGGGGCCGAGGGGCAGAGGGGCCGTGGCCGTCTAGGGGCTAATGCCGATATGATGTCTCCCTAATGCACTCGCACACATAATGAAATATTGAGATAAGGGCCACGGCTTCTGGTTCTGAAAATATCCCTGAGATTTCCCAGTAGGGCTAACCCTTTGAGTGCTGGCGTCGTCTGCCAAGTGTGACTCAGCTGAACTGTGGCAAAGGAGAATCGTTTTCTTTTCCTTTGCGCTCCATGCAAGTGGTCAGCTTGTTTACTTTGTGGTTTCCGATTGTTAATCATGCTGGAGTTGTGGGAAACTGGACTAAGACTCATACGCTCGTAAACTCACTGTATTCATTTGGTTAACCCTTATCAGAAAGATAACTCGACATTCCCTCTCCTTTCCTGCACAGGTCCTTTCTCTTCTGCAAGGATGGGAACCCCAACAAGCGGAACGTGCACAATGAGACCTCGCTCCACCTGCTGTGCATGGGCCCTCAGATCCTGCTGGCCGAGGGGGCCCTGCAGCCGCGGCTCCTGAGGCCGCTCCAGGACGAACAGCGCCGCGCCGAATGCCTGCAGATGGCGCTCAAGTGGACCGGCGCCAAGCTGGACGCTGGCGAGTATGAGCGGGCCGACGTCAACACCGCCGACAACCGCAAGAGCACGTGCTTGCACTACTCGGCTGCCGGGGGCATGAAGATTTGCGTGGAGGTGAGGGCAAGGGTCAAAGGTCAAGGTGTTCCCGCAAACTCAAGACAGAAAAAAGACAAAATTGACAAAAATTGCCTCAGTGTTGACATTTAATGTGAACAAATGTCTCAGAGCTATACCAGTTTTTGAAGGTTTGTGAAGACTATATAACATTACAAGTTTAAAGGTTTGTGTAGTTTCATGACACAAACAGATTTTTTTTTTTTATTATAACTACTTTATGATAATGAACAGTACATTATGAACCAGTCATGTTAATGAAAAAAAATAAGGATATATTTTGCTCATTTAGACCGTTTGAATTTTTTTTTATGTTCTAATTGATGCTTTCAGACTTAGATTTATTCTCTGCAGCACCGCTGGAATGAGTTTCAAAGTGTGTGTGTGTGTCACCTGTAGGGTGATCCGGGGGCAATTTGGGCAGCTAAATGCCCCATTTGCGCGCAGTTTGGTACAGAAACAAAAAGCCTAAAGGCAGTGGCATTACCAGGATAACTGGTATGCTACTTTGCAATTTCACAACTTCCCATTTATTCAAAACGGTCAAAACACACACACTGGAGCTAGATAGTTGGAGCCTTCAAGACACCAATGGGACAGGAACGTATTTTCAGCGTCTAGGGTAGCTTATTAGAAATAACAAAGAAATGACAAAGAAATAACAAAGAAATGACAAATAAACGACAAAGAATTACAAAGAAATTGGGCTTTACAATCAAGTAATCTCTGTTGGTCATTCCACCCCTCCCTCAGCACCTTTTCTATTGACACTACTGAGGATGTGGTAAAGGCTTTGAGGGGCAGTGCTCGCGCTCTTTACGGAGAATGGACGTGTTTTTCTGGTTGCTCTCATGCAGAGTTTAAATGATGACAGAGGCCAGATAAAACTGAACAGTAAACTGTCTCTTGCAAGTGTCCAGGAACTGTTTGCTAACCAGTTGAGTGAGCTGTTGCCCAGTAGGCTGATAAACACACATGGATGATATCATGCCAATTTATTAAGGTGTGAAAAAGGAAGTTTCATTCACCCCAAATGTACTGAACCGTTAATAACTGAATTGTAACTATGTCTAGGTGCTTAGTCTGTGTTTGTATTGTTTGCATATCACATGTAGTCAAAGTAGCCTGTGTCTGAACCCAAAGGCAATTCTCACTCTAGTTTAGCAAACAGAGCGATGTGATGGTTAGGTAGTTTTGTGTAGGTAAGCAAATGTTACAGAATAAAGTGTTGACTGTTTTTTCATGCCAGGTATCCAGGTTAGGCAGGCTGTGCATTAGAAGCAAGCTAAGGTACTGCTGCAATGGTTCATTTCTCTCCCTCAGTTTTTTTGGCACAACATGTGACGGTGTTGATTAACATGGATATTCCCCCTGCCTCCACCCTCCCGCTTAATTAGCTGTTAACATGAGGTGTGCAGACTCCGTATAGGCGCGAAAGAAACGTCCCGCTAATCTCTGGGGCATCCGAGGAGGCGTGTGTTAAAATCACACCCTCCATACTGTGGCTGAGACCTTCTAGCAGTTCCCAGAAATGTCTGCAGGCAACATTTTGGAGAAAAGAAATATTCAAAAAGGTCAAAATGACTTTTGAAAAAGGCTTCACTGTCTGTGAGTGGCTCTGGAGGAATGCGTCTGCTGAATGGGTCTAGTATTGTGTGCCGGTGTGTTGTAGCTTTCCACTGACGACGGAACCTTTGCTTAATGGCCTTGGAATTTGGTGGAAAACTGTTATCACAGGAGGAGAAATGTTTTCCAGGAACAGTCATAGGCAACATGTTCTTGGTTGAGGGTGTAGAGGTCAGTTGGTCAGAGCTGATATATGCATTTACAAGCACTTCCATCTGCTGATACTGATTGCCGTGAGATTTGCCGTTAGAGTTTCCCAACGTTTCTCTGGCATAGCCAGGTAGCAATGATTTTTGGCCAAACGATGCTCAAGGTATGACTTTTGTTTTTGCAGGAATGTTTATGGGATGAAAATGGTCCCTTAGTCTATGCTGTCATGTGGTTTCAGACTTTAGAGCAGCTTCCACAGCTACAATTCCTTGGTATCCATCTGAGAGGAAATGGAATGCGTTGAGTAGAAATTAATTTCACGAAAATTTTCTCTGTGTGTGTTTGTGTGTGTGCATGTATGTACGGACGTGTGCGTGGGTGTTTGTGTGCTTGTGTGTTTGTGTCCGCGCGGGTGTGCGCGCGTGTGTTTGTGTGTGTGTGTGTATGTACGGACGTGCGTGTGTGGTTGTGTGCGTGTGTGTGTGTGTTTTTTTGTGCACGGGTGTGTGTGTTTGTGTGCGTGTTTGTGTGTGTGTGCATGTACGTGTGTGTTTGTGTGTGTGGCAGCTACTGGTGAAGAGTGGTGCGGACCTGTTTGCGGAGAACGAGGAGCGTGAGACGCCGTGCGACTGTGCCGAGCGGCAGCAGCACAAGGAGCTGGCCCACAGCCTGGAGTCCCAGATGGTCTTCTCTCAGGACCCCGGCGCCCAGGACATCGAGGCCGAGTACGCCGCGCTGGACCGGCGGGAGGTACGGATCACCCAACCCCATCCCAACCCTATCCCATCCCTATCCCAACCCTACTGCACATCACACTTACATATACTGTCCTTCAGCAGGGTCTCCTGGATCGCACCGTGATCCTGCTTTAGGCTTTGGTAGAGGCTTACATTTTAAAGGGCGCTTTGTGCAAGTTCAGTGAGAATGGAACTTATGATGATGAAAATGGCTTTACCAGTGAAGCGGCAAGAACCTCCCGATACACAAATACTCACACACACACACTCTTTCTTTCTTTCTTTCCCTCTCTCTCTCACACACACACACACACACACACACATGAATGCATGCATGCACGCACATCCAATCCAGTTCTTTTGCAAAATCCATTTTGGATTGGTTTGGGTAGATTGTGGACATGGTTGAAGAAATATGATTTTAAATTGTAATTTAGAAGTAATGTGATTTTTTTATTCTTCTTTTGTTTGAAGTCTATGCAGTGGTGTCTCTGTAGGCCTGTGAGACTGAGGGTGTCTTTTTACATCGTGACACACAGTGGGACACAGTGGGATGAAGTCAGAAGCTCAAACTCTTTAAGCATGCAGATCAAGGCTGAGGCGTCGTCTCCCAGACAGACGTCTGTGGGTCATCACGGATTTCGATCTATAACAGAGCTGATGTCATCTTTAATAGTTTACAAAGGAGGGGTGAAGAAAAAGAGGGTGGGGAAGCAGAACGGCAATACAGAGAGGAAGAGGGGAGAAGAAGGGATGGAAAGTGTATGATATTATATAAGTATGATATTATATTATTATATAATATTATATGATGTATGAAGATGTTATCAAGCAGCGAACCTTCATTGCAGACCTGGCAATCTAACTAGATATCTTCCCCCAAATACCATCAGTGCAGCTCAAACACACTAGACCTGGACCTAAACACCTAGACCTAAACACACTAGATTTTTAGGAGTGAGCACTATGTTGGTGAGATGACCGTGACACTTAAAAGCCACCTTGACAAACCTTCAGTATCAAAGCGCATGTGTGGAACATCTGATGAAATTAGTAACATGTCTTCTGTAAAGAGGTGGATTGGTGGCCTTATCTTGGAAAAGGTGTCTATTACCTCAGAAGCTATTGTCCACCTTGGTGAGTGCAGCGCGGCGTGGCGTAGCGTAGCCTGCTCTAAGAAGATGGGGGAAGGTCAGTGAGTGTTAGTGATGTAACCGTGGTGACAGAGAGACATTTTAAGTTGCAGATGAAGACCAGGGGATTTCGGCTGGCCTTGGTGGAGCTGTCATAATGCTGGGTTTGACGTGTCCGAGAGGGAGTGAGAGTGGTCTGTGTGTGCGCAAGAGCATAATGTCATAATGTCTTTAACACACCAGCCATCCTGTTCAGATTCCTCTCTTCCTCTCTGGCTTCATCTCTTCACTGTAAACCCCCCCCCTTTCTCTCTATGTTTTTTTGTGCCCTTACCTTTAATATTCTTTGATTTAAACAATTTTGTTTTTCTTTCTTTCTCCCACTTTCCATCTGCTGGTCACACCCCTCCTGTCTCTCCCTCTATTTTGCTCTCTCTCTCTCTCTCTCTCTCCCTCTCTTTTGCTCTCTCTCTCTCTCTCTCTTTTGCTGTCTCTCTCTCTCTCCCTTTCTTTTGCTGTCTCTCTATCTCTATCTCTCTTTTGCTGCCTCTCTCTCTTTCTTTCTCTCTCTCTCTCTCTCTCTCTCTCTCTCTCTCTCTCTCTCTCTCTCTGTCTCTCCCTTCCAGCCGTATGAGGGGTTGAAGCTGCAGGACCTGCGTCGACTGAAGGACATGTTGATTGTGGAGACGGCAGACATGCTGCAGGCGCCGCTCTTCACGGCCGAAGCCCTGCTGCGAGCCCACGGTACGCCTCCGCACACGCCTGAACGCACGCCTCCGCACACGCCTCCGCACAAGCCTGAACACGCCTGAACACACGCCTCCGCACACGCCTCCGCACACGCCTGAACGCACGCCTCCGCACACGCCTCCGCACAAGCCTGAACACGCCTGAACACACGCCTCCGCACACGCCTGAACGCACGCCTCCGCACAAGCCTCTGTACACGCCTCCGCACACGCCTGAACACCCAGCATCCTAAACACACCACCACCGCCTCCGCACACGCCTGAACAATCAGCATCCTAAACACACCACCACCGCCTCCGTACACGCCTGAACACCCAGCATCCTAAACACACCACCACCGCCTCCGCACACGCCTGAACACACCACCACCAACACACCACTACCGCCTCCGCACACGCCTGAACACCCAGCATCCTAAACACACCACCACCGCCTCCGTACACGCCTGAACACACCACCACCAACACACCGCCTGAGTAATTTAACACGCTTCTGCCATGAACATGTGAGAAGCACTGGTCATGCCAGAGGAAACCCTAAACTTGCTGAAGGCTCAGTACAGTACAGGTCTGCCTAGCACAACTCAAAACATGTTGAATTTCTTTAAACCCCATGAGCGCTCAGCTGCTTATATACTCCCTGAGTCTTACAACCAATGCAATAACATCAAGTCCTGTCCATAAAACATCTGTGCTTCAGGGAGCATGAGGACAAGTGTCACTTCACCTGAGTGCTTTTCTTCTCTGCGGTGCAGACTGGGACAGGGAGAAGCTTCTGGAAGCCTGGATGTCCAACGCCGAAGACTGCTGCCAGCGCTCGGGGGTCCAGATGCCCACACCGCCCCCTAGTGGCTACAACGCATGGGACACGCTGCCCTCCCCCCGCACCCCGCGCACCACCCGCTCCTCCGTCACCTCGCCCGATGAGATCAGCCTCTCCCCGGCCGAGGACGGCCTCGCTCTGGTCAGTGGTCTGTGCGGCCGACGGCGATTTATGAGCCTCTGCCATCAGATTAATCATCATTTAAATGGGCTCATGTGTACTTTGTGTCATTGCGTACTAATGATTAGTCTGGCTGATAAACGACTAGCCGTCCTTAATTGACCACAGATGTGAAAGCATATGTGAAATGCAGAAGGAACTGGAAATGACTGGCTCTGTTGTGCAGATTCTTTTTTTGGGTGGTGTGTATTTAAGTGTGTAATTAAGTGTGTATTTTAGTGTGTATTTTAGTGTGTATTTTAATTAATGGAAGTGTGTGACTCCTGTCGCAAACTTAAGCGACTGTGTCTAATTCTCTGTCTCCTCTCGCAGTGTGGGATCTGCATGTGCAGCATCTCTGTGTTTGAGGACCCGGTGGACATGTCTTGTGGACACGAGTTCTGCCGAGCATGCTGGGAAGGGTAAGGAAGGGAAGGGCTAACATAGATTTGGTTTTTTATGATAAAGTTGCAAGGGGGACATTCAGACAGACATACATACATTCATTCATTCATTCATAAATACATACATACACATACAGACGTACATACATACATTGAATTGTATTCCCTTCTCTTGTTGCACAATCAAACATATACTGCCATCAAACATATACTGAGACCTCACACTAGGACTTGAACAAAACATAAAAAGAAAGAAACATATTTTAGTAGATATACAGTGGGGAAAATAAGTATTTGAACCCCTGCTGACTTCGCAAGTTTGGCCACTTGCAAAGAAATGTGTGATCTATAATTGTAATGGTAGGTCTATTTTAACAGTGAGAGACTACAGAATATCAACAAAAACATCCAGAAAACTGAATTTTCTAACAGTTATGAATTGATTTGCATTTGTCGCGGAAAATAAGTATTTGAACCCCTACCAAACAGCAAGAATTCTGGGTCCCACAGACCAGTTATGTGCCCAAGAAGCACACATATTAGTCCTCATTAGGCCTAACAAGGTTGGCAACACACTACGCCGTAATGGTTTGAAGTACTGCAGCACTCGCAAGGTCCCCCTGCTCAAGGAAGCACATGTACAGGGCCGTCTGAAGTTTGCCAATGAACACTTGAATGATTCTAAGGAGGATTGGGAGACAGGATGTGGTCAGATGAGACCAAAATCAAGCTCTTTGGCATCAACTCGACTTGCCACGTTTAGAGGGGGAAGAATGCTGAATATGACCCCAAGAACACCATCCCCACCGTCAAGCATGGAGGTGGAAACATTATGCTTTGGGGCTGTTTCTCTGCCAAGGGTACAGGACGACTCCACCGCATCGAGGGGACTATGGATGGGGCCATGTTCCGTGGAATATTGGGCTTGAACATCATTCCCTCATTCCCTCCCATTGAAAACGCAACCTTAAGGATTTGGAGAGGATCTGCAAAGAGGAGTGGACCAAAATCCCTCCTGAGATGTGTGTAAACCTGGTGACCAACTACAAGAAAAAACTGATGTCTGTGCTTGCCAACAAGGGTTATTCCACCAAGTACTAAGTCATGTTTTGCTAGGGGTTCAAATACTTATTTTCCGCAACAAATGCAAATCAATTCATAACTATTAGAAAATGCAGTTTTCTGGATATTTTTGTTGATATTCTGTCTCTCACTGTTAAAATAGATCTACCATTGCAATTATAGATCACACATTTATTTGCAAGCGGCCAAACTGGCGAAGTCAGCAGGGGTTCAAATACTTATTTTCCCCACTGTATTTTGATAGGGACCTATTAAGTCAACGTGTTGATAGAATGTGCAGTGCCTAAGTAGGTGGAGATGCTTTAAAGAGCTCTCTTTAGCCCCCGGCCCTGCTTCTCTCTTGTTAGTGCAGACGCCCGATTTTCTCTGAAGACCAAGAATGTGACCTAGAAATTAAAGTGTTGCTTTTGCCGGCTCTTGAAGGTTCTGCACCTGCTGGAGCCTGACGTCAACCTTGGCCTCTGTGACAGACATTAAAATAGATAACTTCTTAAAAAAGACAGCACACCGTAGTCCAACAGTCCCCGTTTTTTCCCCACGACTGGCTAAGCTGCTTTTGTCCTTTTTATTGTTTCACTGTCGTGTCCAATTACCGAGGGCTAAATATGGTCGCGTCTTTGGCTAAGGTAATAAAGTTGTTGTGATTTGTGGAGCGGGATTGTTTATTTCTACTCGGGGGAAGAAGGGACTTCGTCTACGCTTTCATCTCTCGTCCTCACTGTCTCTCCGGCGGCCCTCTAAAAGAACGACGTCACTTGTGTCACATTACATGAGTGCTCAGTGCTCACTCGCTGAAGGTGGTGCAGCAAGCAGAACACCAAGGGTTTATTCAGGGATACGTCAGGAGTGTTCTGCCATTTCCAACACTCACCCCCGCCCAGTGTGAAGGGGAAGATGAGGGGGGGGGTTGGGATATAGCCCAGGTCTTCCTGTCATTGAGGCTCCTTCAGTCGTCTCGTTATGTCCTCTCTCTCACTGACAGGTTTTTGAACCTGAAGATCCAAGAGGGGGAGGCGCACAACATCTTCTGCCCAGCCTATGACTGCTTCCAGCTGGTTCCAGTGGAGGTCATCGAGAGTGTGGTTTCCAGGGAGATGGATAAGCGCTACCTTCAGTTTGATATCAAGGTATGACTCCAGAGGTTTCCCGGCAAACAACTGTGGATGAGATAATCATAGCGTAATATCATATAATGCATGTTCTATGTAAGGGAAAAGTTATATATATGGTGCAACGATGTACTGGCAACATGTTTAGGTTTAGGTCATTGTAAAGCACAGTTTATGGAAAAAAAGAGATGATTGTGTTTTGTGAGGTTTAGGTGAGCATTGTATATTCATAGTTAGGTATTTGTATTTGCAATGGTCTCCTGTGGTGATTGGCATTATAAAATGCATTTAATTATTATAATGTAATCTATAGATATCCACCATTATTATTATTATTATTATTATTATTATCACCGTACTGCTGACGTTATTTCTATCACCACCACAAAGTGCACAGAAACTAACCCTCTCTCCCATCCCTCCCCCTCTGCTCCCTGGCTCTCTCTCTCTCCGTGTGCCCCGCAGGCGTTTGTGGATAACAACCCTGCCATCCGCTGGTGCCCCGTGGCACGCTGCGAGCGGGCGGTGCGTCTCACCCGGCCCAGCCCCGCCTCCTCCGACCCCCTCAGCTTCCCCCTGCTGAGGGCCCCCGCCGTAGACTGTGGGAAGGGCCACCTCTTCTGCTGGTGGGTGAAGACTAACCACATACTGTACAATTGCTTTACAGTCCAAAACAGTCCTTACACTAGTAAGGGACCACATATCTATATATACTATATATTTGCTTTTATATTGATGTGTGTTTACTCTTTAAATAGGTGCCGTGTTCTCTCACATTCTGTCTTAACAGTATCTGTCCCCTTAACTTATCCTTTTAACTTCTTGTAGTGGCTCAGTGAATTGCTTTACAGTCCAAAACGACACATGCTATTTGGCTGTGAGATCTCCAAATTGCCATTTACTTAGCATAGGATGACATAACATGCAGCACATCCATTGGTCAAATATCTCTTTGCAGCGGAATTAAGAATTTTTCTGGTTAACAATAAAAATGTAATAGCAAATATATGTGTGTGTGTGTACTGTACGTGTGTGTGTGTGTGTGCATGCATGCATGCATCTCCTATCATACTTACATTTGCTATTACATTGTGTCTACTCTTTAAATAGGTGCTGTGTTCTCTCACATTCTGTCTTAACAGTATCTGTCCCCTTAACTTATCCTTTTAACTTCTTGTAGTATCTCAGTGATTTGTCCTAGGACTTGGTTAACCTCTCAACCCTGTCTGTCTCGCGTTCTTACGTTCTGTTACCCCCGTCTCCAGGGAGTGTCTGGGTGATGCCCACGAGCCGTGTGACTGTGAGACATGGAAGCTGTGGCTGCAGAAAGTCGCAGAAATGAAGCCAGAAGAACGTGAGTGCCCAGGGGCCTCCGGGATTTGTAGTTGTTCTGTGAGCTGTAACACATTTCACAAATCCAGTAGGGATGAAATGTATTCAAGGAACTTGTTCTTAAGTGCCGGACTTAAATATTTTATTAACGCACTTAGGCATTTAAGACTTCTTGGAATGATCCGAAGCAGATGGAACATTTGGGTTTATATTAAACCTCTCTAGACTTCCCGGTACCCTACTGCCCTTGAGATGCTCCCAGTGGTCTAGTCAGTGCCCCTATGACTGGTAACATGCCCCCCCCTCCCCTCTCTCTCTCTTTCGTTTCCTCATTCCGTGTCTCATTCTTTCATTCTGAAAAAGTGGCTGGCGTAAACGAGGCTTACGAAGACGCTGCCAACTGCCTGTGGTTACTCACCAACTCCAAACCCTGTGCCAACTGCAAGTCGCCCATCCAGAAAAACGAAGGCTGCAATCACATGCAGTGTGCCAAGGTCAGTTTGTGTGTGTGTATATGTGTGTATGTGTATGTGTGTGTGTGTGTGTGTGTGTGTGAGGGGGGGGGGGGGCTGGGCGTGAACAGCAGCTCGTTCCTGACATCTGCCATTCCTAGGGGTGGGTATCACCCGAGAACCCGCAATTTAGTTTAATCATAGATCTGGATCAGTGGTCAATAAGACCGCCACTCTTTGAAGTATTGTGATCACGCAGTAGATTGAGATATTCTGTTGATTTCCTTGTAACCAGTTTTTCAATAATGCCTTCAGAAACCTCAAACATACCTTATCAAATTATCTTGATGACTTATGAGATTCAGCTGGATACATCATAACATTACCTTAATTGACTCCCCCCACCTTGTCCAAATAATCTGATCTTTAAGAAAAGTGTTGTAGTTACATGACTCAGTGCAGTGGTGTGTGATTTAGTGTTGTCGCTAGTGATACATGTGTACATATGTGATATGTGTGTGTGATTAGTGTGCATCCACATGTGCATAGCTGCCTGGATGGCTGCCTATGTGTGAGTTTGCATTTTTCTGTGTCTGTTTGTGTCATTTTTTCCCTATATGTGCGTATATACACTACGTGCAGTATTCACGTACAGTAAGGTTTTAGGCACTTAAATTGTTTCACACAACATTTATCTTAGTCGTTTTCTATCCTTTTTTTAAAACTCTTTTTGAAAAACAGTATTCAATTGAAACATTTATATACCATTAAAAAAATGAACACAGTAACAAATGACACTGCAGATTGAAAAGCTAAAGGCCATCAGCTCAGAACTAGCAGAAGCCAGTGTAATTTGAGAGTCAAAGACAGTCAAGACAGTTTAAATCCACTGAAGAACAACCTACCTGCCAAGAACTTTAAAAAACTGTACAGGTGTACCTATAGGTGAATCGATGCTGTTTTGAGGGCAAAGGGAGGTCGCACGAAATATTGATTTGATTTAGTTTCTTTGGTTGATTGCACTTTGTATGTTGTTATTTGATTTATTGTTTACTTGAGGTAAAAACGTATCATAGCATTATTTCTAAAAGCATCCTCACTCGCAAGTGGCTAAAACTTTTGCAAGGCACTGTATGTGTTTATGTGATCTGATTTGAATGTGTGTGTGCGTGTGTTGCCATGACTCCTGGTCGAGAACGCAGGCTCCGGCAGCAGGAGCGGCGGCAGCTTGCTGCGGGGCCGCGGCTGCTGAAGGGCTCTTTGACGTCAGAGGCAGGTGTTGAAATAAAAAAACCCTGCCGCATGGCCAACCCAGCACTCATTTCCTTAATGAAGGCTTAAACACATGTGCTGAGTGACAGCACAGGCACGCCCCCCCCCCCCCCCCATTCACACCCTTAGACAGCCCCAGACACACACACACACACACACACACACACACACACACACACACACACACACACACACACACACACATATATATATACTATCCCCCTCCAAAGGCACAAGTACTGATTGCTAGGCAGGATAGGGTGTTGCACTGGGGTGATGGGGAGTGGGAATTGTGGAATGTCTCTCTCCTGTTGTTGTTTTGTACGCTCTCTGGGTGTGGGTTAATTATTACAGTGTTCTGATGTTGAGGGGAGGTCAGAGGGGTTATACTGTATTTTAAATAAATAACCAACGCTTTGGAGTAATCATTAAGCACTCTGTTTTCCTGTAAGGTCTGATGGTGTTACTAGGGAATATGAGGTGAGGCAAGTTCAGGACGGAACCAAGCATCAACAGACACAGAGAGAGAGAGTGAGACACGCACACAGACAGAGAGAGACACACACACACACACACCCACACACACACACACACACACACACACAGAGGAAAAAGAAAGATAGGGAGACTCGCAGGCAGGCAGTCTCAGGGCTCTTAACCTCTTGTTACCTGAAGATACAAACAAACTCTTCCTGTTGCTAGGTAACGGGGCACTTGGTGGCCTGTCATGTATTGATTAGATCATGCTGGGAAGGAGAGGGCAGAGTGTCGCCTGACAGAGGATCCGAACACACACACACACACACATGCTCCCATGTTTGCCCACAGTAGGGACCTTTAGCTCTGTAATATTCATGTGGGGGGGGGGGGGGATGTTGGATTACTGAGCATTTGTGCAAGAAAATCTCAGTAAACTGTACCATATCAGTCACTAATGTATGGGGATGGTCAATGATCGTATGGCAGTATTGTATGTAAACCACGGAAGACCGCATGGAAGATGACCTAGCATAAGAGCTGAATGGAAAACAAAAAAAGTACGACGTACAGATTTCTTGTGGTCAAAACCGCCTGTAGTTTTTGTGTAATCCTGCTAACAAACAAACAAAGGGACACAGGTGAAAACAGAACCTCCTTGGCAGAGGGAATGAAGCTGGTAATGCAATATGGAATATAGTATAGTTTTTGTCCTGATATATCAATAACACATCTCTCTTTTTGTCCTGATATATCAATAACACATCTCTCTTTTTGTCCTGATATATCAATGAAACATCTCTCTTTTTGTCCTGATATATCAATAACACATCTCTCTTTTTGTACTGATATATCAATAACACATCTCTCTTTTTGTCCTGATATATCAATAACACATCTCTCTTTTTGTCCTGATATATCAATGAAACATCTCTCTTTTTGTCCTGATATATCAATAACACATCTCTCTTTTTGTACTGATATATCAATAACACATCTCTCTTTTTGTCCTGATATATCAATAACACATCTCTCTTTTTGTACTGATATATCAATAACACATCTCTCTTTTTGTACTGATATATCAATAACACATCTCTCTTTTTGTCCTGATATATCAATAACACATCTCTCTTTTTGTCCTGATATATCAATGAAACATATCTCTTTTTGTCCTGATATATCAATGAAACATCTCTCTTTTTGTCCTGATATATCAATGAAACATCTCTCTTTTTGTCCTGATATATCAATAACACATCTCTCTTTTTGTCCTGATATATCAATAACACATATCTCTTTTTGTCCAGATATATCAATATCACATCTCTCTTTTTGTCCTGATATATCAATGAAACATCTCTCTTTTTGTCCTGATATATCAATGACACATCTCTCTTTTTGTCCTGATATATCAATAACACATCTCTCTTTTTGTCCTGATATATCAATAACACATATCTCTTTTTGTCCAGATATATCAATATCACATCTCTCTTTTTGTCCTGATATATCAATGAAACATCTCTCTTTTTGTCCTGATATATCAATGACACATCTCTCTTTTTGTCCAGATATATGAATAACACATCTCTCTTTTTGTACTGATATATCAATGAAACATCTCTCTTTTTGTCCTGATATATCAATAACACATCTCTCTTTTTGTCCAGATATATCAATAACACATCTCTCTTTTTGTCCTGATATATCAATAACACATCTCTCTTTTTGTCCTGATATATCAATGAAACATCTCTCTTTTTGTCCTGATATATCAATGAAACATCTCTCTTTTTGTCCTGATATATCAATGAAACATCTCTCTTTTTGTCCTGATATATCAATGAAACATCTGTCTTTTTGTCCTGATATATCAATGAAACATCTGTCTTTTTGTACTGATATATCAATGAAACATCTCTCTTTTTGTCCTGATATATCAATGACACATCCTCCTGTCTTTGTCTAGTGTAAGTATGACTTCTGCTGGATCTGTCTGGAGGAGTGGAAGAAGCACAGCTCCTCCACAGGTGGCTACTACCGCTGCACACGCTATGAGGTCATCCAGCAGGTGGAGGAGCAGTCCAAGGAGATGACTGTGGAGGTATACACACACACACACACACACACACACACACACACACACACACACACACACACACACACTCAACTATGGAATTACAACTACTGTTTTGAAAGCACACACATACCTGAATGGCATGTATTAATGCCTTTTCTCCACAAACCCAGTTCAAGCCTGGCTCCTAAAATATTTATCTTAAGACCGTAAACAGAACATTCTAGAGCTTTGTATTACATAATGGCTTCTCCATTCTATTGGCCATAGGCTCCAGCGCTGTGGGGATTCCTTTGCATCTCGGTCCTTTAATGGCAGTAGCCCAAGCCTATATACTCTGGGTCCCTATATCTTACATACATACACAGACCAGCACCAAGCCTTGTTTTAAACAGAGGACATTACTTACCTGTTTCATGGGCCGTTTCTAGAGACGTGTCTTTTATCTGCAAGCGAGCTTACAACACCCTGCTGAGCCACAGTTCCTCCTCGACAGAGAAGCCGGCAGGAAATCAGGGGACACGCCAGCCTTTGTCTCCATGTCACAATGAGTGGAAGGTTTTTAGAAATGAGCTGTATTTAGACCCATTCTCTTTTCGGTCATTCTTTCTTTTTCTTTTTTTTTTACGACTGGCTTTGCAAAGGCTTTCTTGTCTCTGATCCCCAAGAACGGGGGGCTCGCAGGCCCATTTGTTTAAGGAGAGGCTCTGGCTGAATGCGTTTTATAGTCATTTTGATCGTGAGAGGTGTGTGTGTGTGTGTGTGCATGTGAACGCGTGTGTGTGTGTATGTGGTACAGAAAGGGAGAGACTAATAGCATTTTGCTTAATGTTACAAAAGAACCTTTTTGTCTTTTTTCTCAGGCAGAAAAGAAGCACAAGAGCTATCAGGAACTCGATCGCTTCATGCACTATTACTCACGCTACAAGAATCATGAACACAGTTACCAAGTGAGTGTACTTTGGGAAGTAATTTAGGGAATCTAATTTATTTCAGCCTTCATAGAATATTAGTTTTCGGTAACACTTTATTTGGATAGTCCGCCTACAGAGACTTTTACAGATGGTTTGTTGAAATTCAAGTTTAGTCTTCCTATCACCTTAACCAAACCCAACCCTAACTATAAATCGTAGTTAACAGAGTTTCAACAGATAATTTGTTTATAATCTGAGCATCTGTAGATAGTCTATAGGGGGCATTCCAAATAAAGTGCAACCTAGTTTCCTAGTTGCCTGTGCCTCAGTAAGATATGCACAAAATATTAACTCGACTTTGAGATGTTACATTCCCTAAATACATAGTATCACAAAAACATTTTATTATCATAAATTATTTTATGATAATAAAAAGGAAAAATAAAATAAATGAAATTGTTTAATTTCAAATTAAACAAACCTCGGTTTCTATGATGGTGATTTCGGTAACAAACAAATACACCTCAGTTTTAACGTCTAACCTGCTTTCTGACCTCAGTATTAACGTCTAACGTCTTATTTATTTATTTTTTATTTATTCTGATCATAGCTGGAACAGAGACTCCTTAAAACAGCCAAAGAGAAGATGGAACAACTGAGTCGAGTTTTCATGGGAAGTAAGTGTCAAGCACACGGGTCTGCATAGGGCATGATTTATTATGTTGAAAGGCAAATATTTTGGCTGTTGAAACTGTTCAGACTAAACAGCAGTGAAAGTGCAGTACACAGATGATGATAGGACAATACAGAAAGTAAAGTTAGCATGGTGAATTGTTCAGTGTGTTTCAGAGCTTATTCATTATGAACTCTCCTTACTGCCTTCCGAAGCATTTCTGAAATTAACTCAGTTAATATTATTAATAATACACATCGAGAGCTGTTACCAGACTGTATAGACATATTTTCTTTAGTGTTTTATAAGAGTGCAAGACATGTTTGAACTGTTAAAGGCTTTATTGCCACAATGGACTTGGTGAGGAGCACTTACTTGTTAAACAGTGATTAACAATTTGAGTCTCACTTCAGGCAACATTTGTCGTGTGTGTGTCTGTGTGTCTCTGTGTCTGTGTGTGTTTTGTTTCAGGAGAGGGTTCTCCTCCAGACACTACTTTCATTGAAGACGGCGTTCAGGAACTCCTCAAAACCAGACGCATTCTCAAGTGCTCTTATCCGTACGGGTTCTTTCTAGAACCCAAAAGCACAAAGAAAGAAATATTTGAACTTATGCAGGTTGGTGGAACTTTAAATGGGCATTTTTGGTGAGAAGCGGTTAGGGAGAAATTAGTTTGTGTGAAGTCCATGATGAACAGCATGCTAAACTGGACCATTGTATCCAATGACATACATTCCCCAAGATGTTCAGCTCAATCTGAGGATTTGTTATGTATTTTGTTTCAATTGTCTGCCTTTATCCGGGGTAAATTGAGGAGGTGCAATTGAACCTTCTTCCAGCTCCATGCTTTTCTTGTTAAGCCTATTACCCCTCCTGTGTTACCCTATGATGGGATCTGTATTCTGAACCCTAGCTAAAGTAACTGCTGTGATACTGATCCTGCTCCCCTTACTGACCTGAAATAAACCTGGACTGGGAAAAGGTTGTTGGTCCTCAGTCAGCTATGTCCTCCAGGTTCTCAGAACCACACGCAAGTGAATTAGAGCATGCTAGCTAGTTAGCTAGTATCGCAGTTAAATGACTGTAGACTGTAGATTGTAGTATTCAAATAGGGCCGCTGTTATTCTACCATCTCATTCCCTCTATCTTCCTCTCTCTGTCCATCGCTCTCCCCCTCTCTCCCTTTGTTTTCTGTCTTTCCCTCTGTCCCTTTGTCCATCTCATTCAGACGGATCTGGAGATGGTAACCGAGGACCTCGCACAGAAAGTAAACAGGCCTTACCTCCGCACCCCTCGCCACAAAATCATCAGTGCCGCCTGCCTGGTGCAGCAGAAGAGGCGCGAGTTTTTGGCCTCCGTGGCCCGGGGTGTGGCCCCCAATGACTCACCAGAGGCCCCGCGCAGGAGGTAGGGGGCCCCTGCTCGATCCCTTTGCCCTTAACCACATCGACACCCACCTGAACGTGTAGCGGTCGTAGCCGACAGTTCATGCAGTCGGCCATCACATCAAACCCTTTGTCCCCCCGCCATGTTGATTAGGTGTCTCTCCGCTCCCTCCTCTCCTGTGGGTCACAGAGTTAAGCAGAGTTCATTCGTTTGGTTTTTATATACAGTTTATTGAAAAAGGTACTGTTCACTTGGCCTCCATACCAGTGAAATAGAGCGATTTTCAGTTGGTCCCTTTGTCCAGTCATATGTTTAGTAGGAGGATTTTTGGGCCGGGGAAAGACAGGATCAACTTCAACTGTCTCTCAGTTCTTACATAGATGTACAATCCTCCCCCTAGTGGTCGCTGCATAGGGTGAAAGGGTTTTTAAATCAGTTCAAAATTGCATTTGATTATTAGACTCGATAACCAACTTTTTTGTCCAGTGCCAAATAGCATTGGATAATGAATGATATACTGCAAATGCCATTAGAAGTCATAACCGATAACAGAGGTCATAACATAAAGAGGATTGGGACACTGAGGGTGTTTACAATGACTAACTGTTTGTCCACGATTTATGCCTCTGTCAGCTGTTATACATAGTGCTGCTCCTTCTAATTACATCAACCCTGTCAAATCTCCTCTTTCTCCAGTTTTGCCGGCGGGACGTGGGACTGGGAGTACCTGGGTTTTGCATCCCCTGAGGTGAGTATTTACTCACGCCCACTCTTACACTCTTTTAGTGCTGTTCAGTGGCTTAGCTAACATAGTTCGCTAGCATGCTTGTGAGTGTTTATTTATAGAAACGTACTTAACCGTTAGACTCCCTGGATGAGTGAGCGTAAGTGTATGTATGTGTGACCTGTCTGTGTCTCTGCGAGGGCAAAGTTCAAAGGTCACCACCCGTGTCATTCTGTGTCCAAAGATGCTGCGTGATCCCTCCGTTGTGGGAGGGACCGGACACAGTGAGGGCTATGAACACATGGGAGGACAGCCGCAGGTACTGCAGCAGCCACACTTGGGCCACCTGAACCAGCCACCAGTGTATTTCAGTGTACATGGCGTCAATATAACCTTCCGCTTAAATTGCCATGGTCCACACACCAGTGGATTGTGGGTAACTGTCGTTCACAAATGCTCTCTGCACAGGTTCTTGCCCTTTGATTGAAATATTATAGATATTCAGAGCCGTCACAGACAGCCTTCTGAGACTTCCGTTACCCACAGTCCCTTGGTGTGTGCAGAGCCTCGCAATTTATGTTGGTGTTATGTTTACGTTTTGTTTTGTTAACAGTGAACCATGCTGATGGCTTTGCTCTGATCACAGAATGTGCGAAACCCTGTCACATGCAAACTGTACTGCATGCTGGCAAGGCTCGGAATGATAATTTTTCCTCCTCTTTGTTTGTTTGTTTTTTTTTGTTGCCAAGTAATCCGTCAGACTTTAGTTTGTAGTGGACGTATTTTGTAAATGGCCAACGTCAAGCATTCCCTTTTGTCCTTGTCGTAGCCGTTTTTCGAAGAAGCGGAGTCTGAGGAGGCTTAGCCACTGGGGTAGGAGATCTGTTGAGGCATGGAGTTTCCACAGGTCTGCCTTAGAACAAAGGATTCTATATCCCAGCAGAGGAAGCCTTGCAGGCTCTACATAGAACATAGAACCCATTCTTTGCCAGGAAAGGGCTGTTTGTGTGGAAAATGAACCTTTCTTCTAAAGGGCTCCGCATAGAACCCTATTTTTAAGCGAAGGGATTCTTTAATTGGTCCCCCCTGGAGTTTGTTGCAAATTAAGCTATGAAGATCAGAAATTGATGACATTAGGTTTTTTTAGGATGTTGTCTAAAACTGAATAGTTTTGTATTGGCTCATGTTAAAAAAAAAAAACATTCTATCAGCACATGCTAGCTAAAATGGACAACTTCTACTCCAGCTCATAACTATTACAGATAGATTTTAGATCAAACCAGAACCAGTGAATCCTCTCTGGGCCGAACTGAAGAACCCTTTTTTCTAAGAGTATGGTTTGGAGTCACAGTGGTTTGTATTGCACTGAGATTCTGAATCCTTTGGCACATTTTGACAATTATCACAATTCTTGTTTTCAAACCTAACAATATCTGACGACCAAACTAATTTTATTTTATTCCCTCCCAAAAATGTATTTCCCCTAAAATTAGGAAAAATGCAAATCACTCTGTGTATGTTGTCTTCTGAAACAATGATGTGAATGTTGTGAAAGCGTTATGAATTCTTAGCTGCTCACATACAAATCTGGCCTGCTGAGATAGACTGTTATGTTCAAAGTGTGCCCCTCTCTTTTCTTTCCAACTTTGTGCGCCTTTTTAGTGTTACCTCAAAAGTTATGCCTGGTCTGCATGTTTGTTGGCTTAAGCATGCTTATGTGTTATCGTTAAAATTGATCTGAAATCTTTTTTTCTTTGGAACATAGGCTACAAATCATGTGTGCATATTTTTACTTTAAAATCAGATGTGGTTAACGGTAGGTCTGCTCTGTTGTGAAGATGTAGGTGTGTGTGTGTGTGTGTGTGTGTGTGTGTGTGTGTGTGTGTGTGTGTGTGTGTGTGTGTGTGTGTGTGTGTGTGTGTGTGTGTGTGTGTGTGTGTGAGAAATAGAAAGAGAAAGAGAATATATTTCTGGAATATAGAAATAGAGAGTTAGCGCTTGTCTGTGTTGATGCCCAGTGGACATTGTTAAGGAGGTGTGTTGCATTTGCAGGAGTACAAATACAGATGTAGTTTGTGATGGTTGAAGTGGTGTGTGTGTGTGTGTGTATGTGTTCACTATGTGTGCATAGGTTTTGTGTGTGTGTGTGTGTGTGTGTGTGTGTGTGTGTGTGTGTGTGTGTGTGTGGGACATGTATAGTAGTGGACAGATGCAGTGTGCTGAAGGAGTAGCTGTAGTTTAGACCTACATGATGGTGATGTAAAATAGAATACGTGTATCTTCCTGTGTGAGTGTTTTCAGACTAGTAACCAAGTGTGTTGTGTTATGGTGTGTTGTAGGAATACTCTGAGTTCCAGTACAGACGTAGACACAGGCAGCGTCGACGAGGCGACATGCTGAGTCTCCACAGCCTGCGGAGCAACACACCCGACCCCAATGACCCCAGCGACAGCACTTTAGGTACACTCCTTGACCTCTCACACACACACATACACACACAGCCAACTACTCCCTCACCCAACCACCTATTTTGTGCAGGCATCTCTCTTTCTCTTTGTTTCTCACTGATATATAAACATATACCATTCAGACATATACCATTCACATCTGTTTCCTGTCTTTCTCTCTTTTTGCTTCTCTCTGTGTCTTTCCACTTGTCTCTCCGTACCAGAATGTCAGAATGGCTTGTCTGTTTACCCCATTCAGCTGTTGAGATTTATCTACTGTTAACATTAGGTTCATTAGGGTCACACACTGTCATGTATTTAGGGACGGCACTGATGTTTGTTTTGTTTTAGTCACAAACAGGAGCCTCCAGCTAAAATATTTTATACACGTAGACTGCATACTTACTGGCCAGGTTAGTAACAGAACTCCAAAGGTCAAGCTAGGGGAATGTAAAAGATCTTTGTAACCCTGCTGTCATAGCTTGTGTCAGTGATTTATGGTAACTCTTAATATTATCAAGACAAATAGAACACGCTTTTTGAATTCTGGAAATGTAGAACCGGTGAATGATCACTCTGCTGATCTACCATTTGTGTCTGACCTCTGACCTCTGTGTAGCGCCTGTGGTCTGATGTCTGTGCTTTTGGAGAACAGGAAGCTTTTTTTAGAAGCTAAAGAAAGTGTGTCACACACCAGCAAGGCTACAGAGGCATAAATAAAACTAATTTTCCAGTTAAGGAGGGCAGGGAATGGCTCATTTTGCACTCTGCTGATCTTTATCTGACATGGAATAAATGATTGAAACCATTGTCGTTTTTATGTATTTGTTTGTTTGTTTGTTTACACGTATCAGATGGCCCAGACGGAGGTGGAAGCAGAAGACGTCTCAACATCTCAACAGTGAGTTTAATCGATCCCCATGAGCTCATTCCCTTCTTCTGCATTAGGTCCCTAAAATATATTTAATCTCTTCACTCCGCTCCGTAGCAGAGTAAACAAGCTGGCATTCTTTAGTCTGAACTGCAGGAATCAGTCAGTGCTTCCCAGAAGGGGTAATGCGTGGCAGGGCACGAAAGGCTAGCCTTAGAGTAAAAGGACACAAGAGAATGATGTTAAATTTGTAATGGAAGTTTCCTTTCCACAGTTTAATTCTAATTAGCTAATTAGTTGTTTGTATGCATAAGGTGTATTGCCAGGTAGTCGACACATCCAAAAAGGTTTTGCTAGATAACGCCAATTCATTGCCAGATGATCACATTTGTTCTGGCATAATTTTCTAAGTGACCACTAAGAATGTGACCCTGTCTCATTTTTTAAGATGCAGGTGTGTCATTAAGTTTAGCTTGTGTTAAGGTTCATGTACAGATTTTACAATCAAACATCCACACTTGCAAGATGTTATGTATAGTACTCTTTAAAATTTGATTTAGTTTGACAAAGAGCTAGTGTGTATTGTATCTCCATGTACACTTTGTGTTTTTGAGGACTAAATACAGCTTGGTCTCATTCCTCCACACAGGCACTTGGTTCTCTAGATGAGGACGACCCCAACATCCTGCTGGCCATTCAGTTGTCCCTCCAGGAGTCGGGGCTGAGTGGGGACACGGACACTCAGGACGGCTTGAGCAGCGACGCCTCGCTGGGAGCCATCGGCTCCTCGCTGCCCTCGAGGCTGGACGCGGCGCCCCACGCGCTGGAGCTCCCGCGGGCCTCTCTGAGCAGCTCGCAGCTCCTAGAGATAGGGGACAGCCTCATGCGGCTGGGCAACATCACCAGCCAGTACATGCCCCCTGACAGCCTCCGACCCTACGGGGACCCCTCGTCTGCCTCCTCCTCCATTGCCGCCACCACCGTTAGCATTACAGACCCCTTCTCCCCCGGGGACCCCGACTGCTCAGACCCCTCGGAGAACGCCAACCTGTTGGGCAACATCATGGCCTGGTTCCATGACATGAACCCGCAGAAAATTGCACTGATGTCCGACGACACTGACGACACACTCCCATTGGATGAGGCTGAGCCCCAGTGGGAGGCCCCCGAGGTGCCGACGACACAGCCCCAGGACAAGGAGACGGAGGTGGGCAAAGACGAGGAGGAACTGTGGCCGCCCTGTCCGGTTCTGGAGGAGACGGAGGGGTTGGTGCTGGAAAGGCCTGACCTGCTGGAGCTGGGCTGCATGGAGGAAGAGTGTTTGCAAAGCCCCACCAAGCTGAGCATGGAGGTGGCCGCAACACTCACACCACCAGACACAGAGGGCTCGGCCCCACCTCCACAGGAGGAGGAAGAAGAGGAGGAGGAGGAGGAGGAGGAGAAGGATGGGTGTCACCATGACAACACTCAACCCACAGACCTGCCCTCTGAATGGGAGGAGCAGGTGCACCTTGTGTGATGACACATATACACATACACATACACACACACACATACACACACAACACATACACACACACAACACACATATATGCACACACACACACACACACACAAAAACACACAAGCACTCACTGACACTGACACACTTGACCTAGTCTTGAGGGCTCCTCACACACCCAAATGCTAACAGTCAACACTGCATTTAAGAAACAGGAAGGAAAAGAACATGGTGCCAAGGGGTTTCACTGAAGCCGCTCAAAGTGGACAAGATGTCTACTGCCTGGATTAAAAAAAAAAAAAAGTTATTATAGTGTTGAAAAGAAATGTCAAGGAATGTTAGGAAGAATCAGGAAGTTCCACCTCTTTGGGCCCTGAGATGCTGGACTGAGGTAGTTTCTTTGTTAATCATAATTATAGAGAAAAGGAAAGCCACGTCGGCCCTGAGGAGGCGTTTGCTCTTTTTGGTGGTCGTGGTGGTGTGAGTGTGAGCGAAGCGGGATTGCTTATTTTAATTGAGAATGCATCAATGACATCTTTCAGGTCACTCAAGACAAGTGCTTCGGTCTCCAGACTTGAGCGAAATAACCCTTGCTAATACTGACTTTAATTGAAGTGGTCTCAGGCAGCCATTCATAAAGCCTTAATAAACACTTCACAAGATGTTATAACAGTTGCCACAAGTATGCAGCGGTAACATACCATCGGCATCAGTGTAGAAAAGCCAGACTGATGCACTTTTTTACACTTTTTTTTCCGCCTTGAAACAGCTCAGCTTATGAGTGGGTGTCCCGTGTCTTAGGCATGCTTGTAGCGTGTTATAAGATACTCCACAGTGTTTTCAGGCGCTTTATGAATGGTTACAGTGGAGCACCTTGAGTTAAAGTACTGCTCATGTTTTCATCGTGTGCTCTCCCTGATGTTGCATTTTAGTATTTCTGTCATTTCTCTCCCTCACAAATATGATTATGCTATAGTGTGTGTGTGGGGGTGTGTGTGGGGTGGGGGGGATTGGTGTGTTAGTGAGGCATGGGTTATGTGACAGAAATAGACAGTAGACTGATGTGTGTGTGTGTGTGTGTGTGTGTGTGTTGTGAGTGTGCATGTCAGAGAAAGAGGTGGTGTGTGCGTGTGTGTGCACATACGCACACGCACACTGCTTGAGAGGGTTTAAGTGTGTTGTACCCATCCACCTTGCTAGGATGTCACTCCTTCAACATTTCTGCTAACCCACACAACTTCCTCTGTCACACAGCCTTGATAAATGTGTCATAAGCATATCCAAGCATTTAAAAATCAGACACCTTAATCCTGTCGATGCGCGTGGGATGTAACCTGGCTTGCTAAAGTAACCTCTTCTTAAACTGTGGTGCCAGGCTTATGACTCGCATAGAGAGGCCTGGTGACGGAGCTTGTTAAGTAAAAGTGTTAAGAATCTCTTTTTTATTATGATTATTATTTTTCGCCGAGGCCAGATTGAAGAAACACTACAAACAGTGCTGCAGGAACAGCAGTTTATGACACAAATTGTGCCTAGTTCTTTTTTTTTTTGCTGAGAGCCAATCAAACTCTACCCACACCCAGACATCCCATTATCCTGTTTTCATTTTTATAATATTATATTTTATTCTATTCGATGCAAACCGAGATTTTTTTGCGCATAAACCTTACGACGGTTCCCATCCGAAACCGAGGAGGGTAAATGCATACTGACATGTTAGTGAATTATATCTCCCCTTTGCCACTTTGTCTCTGATGTACTGTATTCACCCATAGAGAATGGAAACATGAGGATGTCTCTGGAGTGTGTACGCGGTGGGTTGGGGAACAATTTTTGCTGCTCTTCAGACATGCTTATAAGGCTGTACCCATAAGTGTGCCTTTATTTCTACTGTCCTCAAAGTAGGCTCCTTACCATCCCCTCCAATAACCTGTCCCAGTAGCGTGGTAATGAAATGGACTTGGCCACTTCATGGTAACGGCAGATGCTCAATTGAGTATTAAAAATGATATTCCTACTCCCCTCCATTTTGTCGTCTCACTGTAGCATAGTAGCATTTTTTATTAATTTTTTTTTTATTACGTTCACACCTTTTATAGCTTTTTGGTTAGAATGAGCCAACTAATGGCCCAGCAGACGCTCATCCATATATAGCATCTCTGTTTTGGTCTGGTTGATTTTTACTGCAGAAGCCTGCATACAGTTATCTGATCGAGCGAGGACATTAAAGAATAAGTGCTTTTTGAAGAAGTAGTTTAATTTAACTTAATTTAATGCATAATGTAAAATGAATAGGTAACAGACATTATAATTTGCATTATTTATTTACGACATCTGAGTTCCCTTCTAATTTTGATTAAAATAAATAAATAATAATAAATAAAAAAAACGTTTTTTTAAATATATAATGGTTATCTACATATAAAGATTCACATATTGTGAATGGACCTTTTAAATTACAAAAAACTGAGGTTGTGCATTCACCGTTTGCTGTTCTGGGATTGGTCTCCAAATCAGTTTGTCGGAGTGTGTCCTTAAATGCCTAGAACTGCAGTAGGACAGTTTTGCACCATGTTAGGTAGGAGTGCTTATCTATCTTATAGCTGGTAATCATTGAGAGTTATTTTATTTTATTTTCTCTTCTCACTCTCTGTATCACTGGTTGGGTTTCAGCAGCTGTATTCATCCTTTAACCAAATGTTATGCCCAGGGGAAGAGAAGGATGGCAGTACCTGTTTGCTACTGAATTTAAATCAAGAGGCAATGGCGGTGGCATATTTTACAAATCCATTAACATTTTTTCATCTTTAGGCAAATCATTAACCTTGAATTTGTCATTTGCACTTTCATAGACTATACTTGATACATTCCCAATTTATATTAAAGTAAGCAATTTTTGATGTGTGGCCAATATGTGAAAGTACCAGTAAAGGTTTACTCTAATGAAAAACCAATCTGAGTATTGTGTCTGTTTTTTTGCCGTCAACAGTTTGCATGTGTCATTCTTATATAGAGTTATATTCAGTTCAAGATCATTAGAGATGTACATTCATGGACCAGCAGAAGGCCTCAACTATTCCCATTCATTTGTGTTCGTGATAGCATGGTGAGCATAGCAATTCATTTTATGTACATGAAAAAAGAAGGTAGGTAAGGAAGAGAAATCAAGCATTTTACAGTTATTGTCACATAAATCAATAGTTTTGTTAATGTTAATGCATAAATCTAAATGGTAAGGAAAAGAAGCATTATCATATAATAATCAGAATTATTTTTATTACTAAGTAGATTTACACATACAGGAAATTAACTTGGTATGGTAAGTGGTATAATCAACTGCTAATGGGTTTAGTGTGAGCATAGAATTTACCTTCAAGTGATGCAAAGAGACATCAGCTATACAAAGAATGACACCCAAATACGGTTGCCAAGGTAAATGGTGCATACTTACATGTGTATTTGGAAACCTTTGTAAATGTAGGTCTGTTTATGTAGATGGGGTTTATGTTTTAATCTTGTTTGGGACACTAGATGGCGCTCTACCTTAATTGGGCTCACACAATATAGGTGGGAACATTCATGTTGGTGTCAGGTGTTGCTTGACGGAGGGAGCGCACACAGCTTTTTGACCACTTCATGGTGTCACCAAAGGTCTGTTACATGTAAATTAAGATGCAAGTTTGGATGTATGGACACCTTGGCACGGTGGCTCAGTTGCTTGCACTGCCGCCTCACAGCAAGAAGGTCATGGGTTCGATTCCCGCATGGGGCGCTGTTGGCTCTGGGGGGTAGGTCCTCCCCAGAGTGCACAGTGCTCAAGTGGGCTATCACCCGAGCCTTTCTGTGTGGAGTTTGCATGTTCTCCCCGTGTTCACAAGGGGTTTCCTCCAGTAAGAACCCCAACAGAAAAAGCATGCAAAATAACAGAACACATGTCCATCCCTGACCAAAGATGGACAGTTCACTTCACTTGGTCCCCGGGCGCTACAAGCTGCCCACTGCTCCTGGGGGGTCCTTGAGGAAGGACAGTCCAGGATGGGAAAAAGCAGAAAATAAATTCACCGCGACCTCAGGCTTACCTGCGTGTGTGTGTGTGTCCTGTGTCGCCTCCATATATGCACGTGTGTGTTCCAGTGTGTCGTGTGTGCCATTAAAAACCTGACAAAGGTCTTAATTATAATTATACCTTTATTGATTGGATTTTACTGTGAGAAATAAAGTATCATAACCAAGAATTTGAACGTAAGGTTGGAACATTATTTTACATCTAACAAAGTAAGCACGTCAATCAAGTGCTCGGTCAGCAATCCCTCTGGGCTTTAGTGAAGACTTAGCCCATATATAAGTAAAAAAGCTGTGTGTGCTCTCCCTCCGTCAAGCAACACCTGACACCTACATGAATGTTCCCACCTATATTGTGTAATTAAGGTAGAGTGCCATCTAGTGTCCCAAACAAGATTAAAACCTAAACCCCAATGGCTCCTACACACCGGCCCCTAATTGTGATGGCCGACAGACATAACAATTCCAATACATACCAGTGGGAGCCACAAGAACAGCGAATAGGGAGGAAAAAGGAACAACAGGAACTGGAAACCATGCTTGCGGAGTCTGCAGCTAAACTTGCTGTGCTACAGGCCTTTGATAGCTGGTCAAATGTATCCTATGCAATGAATTCTCACCTGGAGAGAGAAATTAGAAACGTGGCACCTGTAAACAGATTGGACCGATTGGCAAAGGAATTAAATACTATACCCCCAAGCAGACCCCAGCAGTTGTTGCTGCCAGCAGCCACCACCCATTAACAGCTATAAGGCCGCCTCAGGGAGCTGGACAACACCTTGCAACTCGACCAAAGGAGTGGACTAATTCAAGCAGTCATCGTACACTGGAAAGGGAAACATTGATGTCGACTCTGGAAAGTTCTTAGCCCATACAGACATGATGAAGTATGCATGCTGAAAAATAAACACAGATGCCTTTCAGAGATTTAGTTATTTCCAATGCCTTAAACTCATTAAACTATGTTGTGTTTTCACTACAGCTATGTGACTAGCCTACTGCATAGGCTGTACAGCGTGTCCCCATTATGTTCTCTGGTCACACAACTGAGAGCCCACTGCACAGCTAACAGTGATAATTCTTTTATAAGCTTTTTTTGGCCGAGCACTCTTAATCGAGGATTTTCTTGTTGAAAAGGCTTTGGGTTATGGTAATAATGCATTTCAGGTAATCGACTGATGGGTTCCCCACGGTTACTGAATGAAAAGATGTCGATTAAGCTTAAATCTGAAGTCAGCTGTCGGACAGGTTTCAACTTCTCAGATCCATACTGCTCAGGTCATCCTCTGCAGCTCCGATCATAGACATAGGAAACCCATTCTTACGGTAGACCCGTCTTCTTACGTCTAGGGCCCCAAACAATGTCTTCCCATTTTTATGTCCTTGTGGCGTACCCTAGGTGGAGGTATGTGAGAATGCATTATAGTCTTGACATTTTACATTGTGATCCGGTGTTTGCTTTCCAGTCGGCCAAACTTGTCTCACTCATTTCCCCAGGATGTGGGGCGAACTGAAGAGACCAGTTTGTTTTAGTCTCCAACAACAATTACAATAGACTTGAGGGTTAGAAGGAGGGATTTTGTTACACTTCTTTATTAGGCCTACCTAACTTACAGTCTATAAGAATATAAATACAAGTAGGCCTAGTCTTTATTTTTTCCAACAGGGCTTGAGATGCAAGAAGGCTGAAGCAAAACTTCTGGTTTGGCATTCAGGTTAATTTTAAAGATTTCCCCAACAATGAAGTTGTGGTGTAACGTTACAAAGAAGGACCAAACACAACACCAGAGCCCGTCTACGTTTTTTAGAAATCACAGATAAACATCTTTGTAGAAATGTATGACAACACAAAAATGTAGCGCCATCCTTTGAAAACTACGTACGTGCGTATACGTAACCCTATTTCCGGTTTGAGGAGAAGTTGTCAAATCGTCGGCCATCTTGTTTCCCGTTGCTGCCTAAATAAATTAAATATTACACTGAACTGGACTTCACCGCGAACCCTTATCAAAAACTGAGTAAGTAACCGCTGTCGTGGTCCACGTCTTTATATTCATATGTACTATTTGTAGTATTTCGTGAAAATTAGCGTAATTGGTGGGCTCTCTTTCAATGATCCGTTCTATCCAATAGACGATTGTTTTGGAGGATGAACATAGGCGCCATTTCCCTCCCCGCTCTCTGAAGCGCTTATTGGTGGCCAGTGGTAAGGAATAGAGGCGGCGAGAGACTGTTATACGTTGTCCACCATGTTGGCTCTTCGAAGCAGTGTATTCACTGTAACGATCTGGAATTGGTGGAGCCCGAATGGCGTCAGTTTCAAAACTACATGAACTCATAGAAACCTTGATTGGTGGAATCTAGTCCGAGGTTTGATTGGTCTGAAGGACAGATCCAAACTTAGTCTTTATTGGTTAGGGTGCCATTCCACATATTTACAAAGGTTTTAAGGGAACTTTCATGTGATTATCGTCCAAGCTCTTGTTTTAATGTGAAGTACAGATAATGCGGCCTGAATTGCCAGCTCGATCACCGGCCTATTCCTTTGACTCGAAAGCTGGCAGTCTAACGTTAGCCAACATACTAGCTATTTACGTTCACAAAAAAGCCGAAACACTTGTATCACTCAGACATCATCGCAATGTGAATTTCCCATTCTTTAATCGATAATACCAAGCTGACAGACAAGAACGCATTGTGTATGTATAACATACTGCACAGCGAGACTGTATAACTTAGCTAAGACTGCGTAGTGAACCACAAATGACTGCTTGTGATCTAGCTAACGCTAAGCATTAGGTATTCGCTTTAGTCAACCAGTTTCTTTGTTAGCTAGATAGTAACGTTAAGCCGGTTAGCTACTAACCCAGTAAAATATTGTGACCCAACGTTGATTCATTCTGACAGAGAAAAACGTTATCTAACTTGAAGAAATTGTATTGTTGGTATTGGGTTTGTGTCAGAGAAACTCGATTATCGCATTGTTTGGAAATAAAGAAAACGATTTGCTAGCTAGTTAGCTTTAGCCAAGTAACGTTAACACAAGTATACTTCACTTAGGTAAGGCGAGGGCGAAAGTTAACATTTTATAAACGACCAGCAGCTAGCATGTTCCCTTAAAGTAGCTCAACTTTAAAGTGAATTTGGTTAACAACTGAAGTTCTACAGACCTGTAATGTCACCAACTGTATTCAGTAACACACCTTAACGTCAACTTGTTTTAAATTAATCTAACGTTACCTCAATGAGCGTTACGTTGGTGGCTGACATAGTCGTATCAGGTAAACGTAAGCAAAGTCAATTTGGGGTTAAGGGAGTGATATGGTGGCTTGCTAACGTTATGTTAAGTAAAGACAGGTTAGATAATGACAATAGCTGCTTTGTTGGTCAGCTGACGTTAGCTAGCAAACGTACGTTACTCTTAGTAGGACAGGTAATAGGTAGTATAACTTTAACGTTATCATTTGACCCCCACTTGCCATCACGAAAGTGATTAACTGTAGCTAGCTAGCTTATTAATTTGTCATCTTTTAAAAGAAAATGAACACATTTTAATGTGCCTTGCTCCTGTGTCTTTGGCGTAGGCGATGCTTTGCTTGAACTCTGCATTAAGTGTAGCCGTGCAGGGACGTGTATTTTCATTCATTGTTCCAACTGCCTATTGTGATGTTTTCTGTTTTGTCTGTGTCAAGTTTTGCAATATAAAGTGCGTTTTCTTTGAAGCTACAATTTCGGTGGGCTAATTTATTAAGTTCTGTCAACATGCTCGTTGACTTAAAAGAACAATTGACATAACAAATGATTTACAACAGGCTGTATCTCGCTATGTACTTATGCTTGATACTTTGGTTCTTTACGCTCCTTTGTTTGAATCTATTAAAGAAGTGTTTGCTTATGTTTACCCGAGTACAGGTATGGTTACATTTCGTGAAGTAGTATTGCTTTGTTTTACACATCTCATCGTTACAAAAAGTTAAAATAATCTGAGCTTCGAGCTATGGTACAGAAAGTTCTCAAAAGGTAGCTTAGAGTGGAATGAAATCTTGACAGTTCTGACATATGTTGCATTTACCTCTTTATTGATTAATGTTGTGGTTTTTATATGGTTCCTTTTCTGTGGTGGTTGGGATGTATTTTCTTTAGCTGGGGAAACATTTAAGAGTAATTTGGCTTTGGTTTCCGAAGTCTAGTGTAATTGTGAGGTGTAGATACTAACTTTTGATGGACCTACCTAAACTGATAAATACGTTTTGCCATCAATCTTCTTGGCCTGTATATGTAGGTGTGCTTAAACACCTGACCTGGGCTAGACATCTGAAAGGAGGGTGTATTCTTTGGGTGTTAAGTTACTTAACACAGATTACACCCCAAGGTCCCATGTTAACCTTGCCTGATGTCACTGAGCTATTGTTTAGGCAGCTGAGAGAAACGCGCCTTGACATCGCAGCTGCTGACATACGTTGTGCCTTTTGCTGTAATCATTACCCAAAAAAAACAACCAACCTACCTGACCCACTGCTCAACACAGAAATAGAACGACGAATAATTTGCCCCATGGCTTCACTTCCTCTCACTCTTGCCACTCGCCATCACTTGCTCCTGTCCTCTACCTCTCTGGCTCTCTCTCTTTCCCTTTGTACATTAGGGATTTGCAGTAATATCAGAGAAAAGCCCCCGGTTATTCAGCTATCCCTCTGTGAAAACCGCCGATCTGCTAAAAGCAACTCATTCAGCTGAGATGCTTTGTCTCTCTCAATCTCCCTCCACTTTGCCATACGGTAGATATTATTATTATTATTTTTTTTTTTTTTTTTACCTCTAATTCATTCCCAGCTGTTGTAGTAGCTCTTTGGTGGATGTAGAACTGAAGACGGTAAAAGTGCCCTTCATGTACAGACAGCAAAAGGTTAAATATATGTTTTATGAGGCATGTAGTGTTGGTTGATATAGTAATGGAAAATGTTTTTCTTTTTTTAAGTTGTGACAGTTTTGCTGTTGTTCCTATGCTGTTTGCTACCGTCATTCAGAGGGGCGGCATGCTGCTCGTCAACTGTCATTTATTAACCTGAGCTTGTTACGTGAGCTTATACAGTACCCTCATGTGTTGTGTGATAAGGGTCAAAGTAACATGGCCATTCTAACAAGTCAGTTGCACCTCACTGTGCCAGAAACCCCACACATCTGCTCCGTTGCCTTCATGAGTAGTGTCACTTATGGTGACTGTTTCTCTATTGGGGTGAAACAATATGGCTAGGGATTGGCTATTGGTGATAACTGATAAGCAGGCCAGATTGCCTGTACCATGGAGGCATTGGTTTAGAATTTGTGTATAATCATTCATAGTATGATCATAAATAATCATTAATTGTCTCCATCAGAATTAAGATATTTGTAGATGGAGTGTTTTGCCACCAGTCTGTGTGAGTCTGTGTGTGTGTGTGTGCGCGAGCATATTGAAATTCCATATTGCTTTTTTGCCTACCTCATGGTATCCACCTCTCTGTACCTTGATTCACCTTTGGGGCAATCTCTGCCGTTGCACTGTGAATGTGTGCCAGCCAAGGGGCTCTGGGAAGATTAATGCATAAACCCCTGGCTAATTATACAAACATCACAGGAAGATGTCTAAACACACTCAGGGACATGAAAGCTTGGTGGTGATTCACAGTTTTGGCAGTCGTACCCCGAGATGTTTGCCTGAACGGATTTTCATTTGTATTGTGAATGATGAGAATAATGAATGGCCCTGTGTTGTCTAAAAGAGACAGACACACAGAGAGAGGGAGAGAGAGACACACAGAAGGAGACACGGAGAGAGAGAGTGGCAGGGATGGAAGGGGAGGAGGTGAAGGATGGAGGGATAACAGTAAAGCTGGCTCACGCGCACGCATGCCTGCCTGCACACACACACACGTACACACACACACACACACGTACACACACACACGTACACACACACGTACACACACACACACACACACACACACACACGCGTACGTACGTACGTACGTACGTACAAGGGCCTCAGCTCAGCCCCCACCGATTTTTTTTTCCGCGTCTTTCCACTTTAAATCATGCCACTGCAACATGCGGCAGTCCCACTGACTCCCCCTGTGCCCAATCAGAGCCGTCCCAGGCTCGTGCATCACCGCCCTGCCAGCCACGCAGCTGCAGGCGGGGGCGGGGCCTCAGAAGACATTTACTTTGACATTGTAAATAAGCAGGGCACAGTTGTTAGAGAGCAGCCAGTTGTTTGTGTCTCCGGCAGCCTGCCCCAGCATACAGACAGACAGACAGACTGATAGACAGACAGAGAGAGAGAGAGGAGCCACAGCAGCTTCAGAGAGACAATGCAGAGGCAAGGGAACACAGAGGACACTTCTCTTTCTCTTCTCTTCTTCAGATCTACCCCTTTTTTTTTGCCATCCTCCAACTTTAGTTGCCGTTCTCTTCTGCTTTTTTTCTCTGCTCTCTTCCTCTTTCTTTCTCTCTCGCGCGCTCTCCCTGACCCCTATCTTGCAGCTCAAGGTAACTTAAAACAGGAAGTTGGCTGTCTGCTGAAGGGGGTGGGGTTGAAAACAGGGGAGGAGGGGGATTGTCGTCGGTGATGGAGGTGGGCTTAGCCAATAGGGGCAGAGGGCTGTGTGCTCTGATTGGATCCGCCACAGAGCGAGGGCGGGAGTGCAGGGGGGGTGGGGGGGAGGCAGTGCCGCGAGTATCGTGTAGCAGGCTAGATTGATTACTTAGGAGTGTTAAAGGGAAAGCAAGCAGGGGAGCAGGCAGATTTTTTTGTCCGGGACTCGAGAGTGATTGTTGCCGGAGCTGCCATTCCACTTGCTCTTTATCCCCTCTTTCTCCCTCTCTCTCTCTCTCTCTCTCCCCCTCCTTCTCTCTCACTCTCTGTTTCTCTCTACTCGGCGCCTTCCCGCTGTTGTCCAAGGCAGAGCAGCACAGCACAGCACAGCACAGGGTCAGATGAAAGGCAAACGCTGGACTCGCCGGGGCAGACGGCTGTCTCATCTATCAGTGCAGCCAGAGGGGAGACGCGCAGGCACACACACGCTCACACACACACACACACTCAGAGAAACAGGAGAGGGCTCTGTGTGTATGTGTGTGTGTGTTTAAACCAGGAAGGGGGGGCAGAGCAGGAGGAGATGTGATAGTACAAGGGTGAGGGGAGGACATAGGAGGAGGTGGAGATAGGTGGTCGTCCTCTTGTTGTCTCTGGACTCCTTTTTTAAAAAACTGGAAAGTCCGATTGAGTTCCGTGCGCTGTGTTGACTGCTGGTGGGATGGGGGGCAGGAGGAAGCACAAGCTGAAGGCGCTCTTTTTCTTTCTCTTTTCTTCTCTTGCTCTGTCTCTCTCTATCGGTCTGTCCCTCCCTTTCCTTGCTCTTGCGCCACTCAAAGGGACTTCTTCAGCTAGAGACTCCTTTTCCTCCTCCTCTTACATGAAGGGCACGGGGTAAGTGTGATCGACTCTACTACACACACACACACACACACACACACACACACACACACACACACACACACACACACACACACACACACACACACAGCTGTGCCTCTTTTGCTCATCTCTCTGTGTAGTTTCTCTGTCCTTCCCCCCCCCTCCTCCTCCTCCTCCTGTTCTCTACTTTTCTCCTTGCTGGAAATCTGAGTGCTGCTCTGTGTGTGTGTGTGTGTTTATGTATTTGTGTATGTGTGTGTATGTATACTGTGTGTGTGATCTGTATCTGTGCGGGACATCAGCAGGCTTGCTTGATCTCTCCGTGTCCTTGGTGAGCTATGCTGGCGCTTAGGTGCTGACAGTGAGTGTAAACAAGCGGGAGGTGGTGGTGGTGTGTGCACACTTCTGGGGTGTGTTGCCACAAGAGCTTCTCAGACCGTACCTGAAACCTGGAAGCCATCTGATGTTGATTTGAGTATTTGCCTGATCCTTTATGGTACGTAATGAATGTATACATACATAGAATGTCGAGCTCTGCGACTTGACTGTGACTTTGACTTTGGCCTAACCTGGGAATAAGTTGATAGCGGTGTGTCTCGCCGACGCAGTGCGTTTCCAGTCGTGCACACAGAGCCCGCGCGGGACCGCTGGCCGTACCGGCTGGTCACTGCGCTGGTCACCTTCGCGGGCCTCCCGGCTCGCCCCCATCTTCTTCTTCCTCCCTGTTTACACTTGGCTGACAGTGATGCAGAGCAGAGGCCCAACATGGCAGCCGCGTTCGGTCCAACTCTAGGGGCCGGTCCCAATCTTTCTTGAGTCCTCTGAGCTTCCGATAGCTTCCCTCAGCCCCTTCAACCCCCCTCCAAACCCGGGGGGGGGGGGCTCATCTCCACCTGTGTCCCTTTAAGGAGCCCGGCTGCATGGCTGGCGTCCCTCGTCGCCCCTCTCCCTCTTCCCTTAATTGAAAGTTTCCATTGGTGCCTGTGACCGTGGACTCCCTTTGGGGAGTGAGCGAGCAGCTAAAAATAGCGGCGGAGTGGAGCCACTAGCTGCCAAATCCCAGAGAGTGTGGCTGTTTGTATGAGATTTGAATACCATTCCAGCTCCACGCTGCACTGTAGGCACTGTAGATGAGGAGGAGGAGGAGGGGTGGTGGTGGGGGGGGGTGGGGAAGTCAATGAAAACGCACACACGCACACACTTGTTCATGTGCACACACACACAGCTGTCAAGCACTGGTGTGTGTGTACCACAGCTGCACACTTGAAGGTGACCGGGCTTTAGGCTTGTGTGTGTGTGCGCTCATGGAATTTAAGTGTGTGTGTGTGTGTGTGTGTGTGTGTGTGTGTGTGTGTGTGTGTGTGTGTGTGTGTGTGTGTGTGTGTGTGTGTGTGTGTGTGTGTGTGTGTGTGTGTGTGTGTGTGTGTGTGTGTGTGTGCACATGTCCTTTTCCCCCTTGCCCTCTCTTTTACCTCTGAGTTTGGTGTTTGTTTTGGGGTAAGCATTGCCAGGCTGTGAAGGTGAGCGCACACTCAGGTGCTTCCCAGCGCTTCTGTACAGTTAAGTTAGCTTTAGCATAGCATAGCGCTACACTACCACAACGCAGCTCGCGCGTGGCCTAGCGCCGAATGAAGGTCAATGGAATGTGAGCCGGCTTCCGCAGTCGATCCATCAGCAGATAGAAGAAGAAGAAGAGCGACCGCAGGGTGAAGCATCCCTCCCAGAGAGGCGGGCGGCGAGGGGGATCAGGGAGGGGGAGAGAGGGGCAAGGCTGGGGTGGGACATGATTTAGTGACTCCCGGAGAAAGTGCCGGGATGCCGACAGGGTCGCCAGGCGCTGCAGTGAAAGTTGAAAAACCTGTCCCTTATTTTTCCTCTTTCTCCCCAGTCCTTGTTTGTGTTCTCACTCCCTCTCTACCACCCCTATCTCTCCTTCCCCCTCCCTCCCCCTTTCTCTTTCACCCCCTCTCTGTTTCACAGCCTCCTCCCTCCTCCCTCTCCCCCTCCCTCCCCTGGTTCTCATTCTCTCCCTCTCTCCTCTGTTGAATGACCTTGAGCGATCAGTGACTGCTTCCTGGAGTGGCTTTTAGGCAGAACCAAGGGCAAAGTTTGAGAAGCTGGAGCAGGAGCAGAAACAGCCCTGTTCTCCCCTGTCCTATCCTGACCTTGTCCCTTTCACCCCCCCCCCCCCCCCCCCCCCCCCCCCCGCTTTCTAGGCTCTTCAGGTCCAAATGAGTGCAAGTTATCCATCTGGCTAATTGGTAATGCATTGCCCTCGGTACAGGGGCCTTGTTTAGAGACCTTTCCTGGCGTCTGTAGATCATTTACTAGTCTGTACTGGAAGAAAACAAGAGTTGTGTGTGTGTGTGTGCGTTTTTTAGTTTTTTCCATTTGCATTTTGCATAAGCCTACATGAATACTGATTAAACAGAGAGAGGGTGAACGTGTGGACCTCGGCTCCCTGACCTTTACATATCCATGGTGTGTAGCGAGCCAAGTCGGGTGCTATGACATCACTTTGAAAAAATCTGACCGCCAGGATGTCGCTGAAGGACATGTCTCCCAACATGTGTGTGTGTGTGTGTGTGTGTGTGTGATTGGATGGTTGGAGAGGATGTGTAAGTTCTGCCGTATTTGCTGGTTTGGTGGGTCATTGGATATTTTGCCGGAGAGGCTGGTTTTGCTTGCTGCCAGAGACTCGGAGGCAATGAACCAGAGGGAGGCTTCAGGGCGTAAACAGCAGAAGTCAACCCAATGAACCCTAGCAGAGCGCAAGCCTGCGTGAGACCACACACACAAAATATAGTCAATGTGGCTGTTTTTAAGTGTGATTTCTGTTTTGTTTGTTTGCCCAGTTTGTTTTATGTAATTTCTTTAAGATTAGATTTTTCTATGTTGCTTTTTTTTTTTTTTTGCTTGATCATCCCATTGGCAGCTAATCCTATTCACGAGAGAGCATTCTTTCTCTTTCTTGCTTTCCCAGTCTTTTTTTTTTTTTTTTTTCTCTCTCCCTCCCTCTCACTCCCTCCCCTTCTCCATACCATTGCTGACCCCGCACTCCCCATGTGAAAAGTGAATGATGGAGTCTTTTTTTCCTTCTTTTTTTCTTTCCCCTCCCCCTTTGAGCTCAGGTATCAGATAAGGTTTTGTTTCTCCTTCATATCTGCACTCATCAGCTTTCTATCCCTCCATCATCAGGAGGAGGAGAGGAACGGAGGGACAAATGCAAGGGGGTGCCAGAAGAGAGATTACACACTGAGGGGTGGGGGTGAGGGGTGTTACTGCATTTCTTTTGCTCTGTTCAGTCATATATGTTTCTCCTTTTACTGACCTTAATCAATTAATCTGTGGCCTAAAGTAGCACTAGAGTAAGGTTGCATCTCACAGGCAGGACTCACACACACACACACACACGCACACGCACTGTATTGGAGGGGTGGAGTGGGGACATGAAGGAGAGCGTAATGAAAAGGCTTTGGGCTCCTCATGACTTTTGATGCTGATGGTCTGGTGCCTAGAGGGCTCCGCTCCGCTCACTGATTGGGCTCAGCCACAGTGAGTCCATTCCAGGCCCCCCCCCAGCACCGGGCGGCTAAGTCCCACGCTAACGTGTAATCACATTAGCGCTTGGCTCCAGCGCCCCTGACTCTCCCTGTAAACCCTCACGAGACCCCCCAGCCCAGCCTGTCTTCAAAGCCTCCAGCCAGCCACCATTGGTGAATCCATAGCCTCGCTGAAAGCTCAAGCGCGGTTGAAAGCCATCACGTTAGCCTATTTCTGGAATTTTGCTCGGCAACTTGATGATCAGGCTTACATTATAGAAATAATAATACTTTTAAACTTATAAAGCGTGTTTCTAGGTACCCAAAGACACATTGATAGGCTATACTGGCGCGAGTTGTCCACAAAGGAACCAGCGATAAGCAAAGAGATTGTATGTCCAGGCTGTTATTACCAAGCCTTCCAGCCTTCCAAAACTGAGAGCGAGTTCACACAGTTTTGAGTGTTGACCTTTCGAGTTTTGGAGTGTTGAGATTTCGCCTGCAAATGGACTCCTTGTTTGTATTGTTATCCTATAGCCTACAGTTTTGCTATGGTTGCCTGACCACCGTACAGACCATGTTTGGGGACACAGAACAGAGTACCATACCACCACATGTTATAGCTGTGCACTTGGTCGACTTAGCATTTCACATAAAGAGGATTCAGTGTACGTAAGTGCAGCAGTGCGGGATCAACGCGCCATGCATGGTAGCGTTTTATCGAGCTTCGGGTCATCACCGAGGTCAACCGAGGAAACGGCTTGTGCAACTTTTCCTCCCATCCTGCATCTCTACCACTGCTTTATTAGGCAATAAACTGCTCCATCTGTTATTATAGGCCCCATTGCGTCTCCTCATCTAAAGCAGAAGCATTAGAAGGTCAGCCAGTGCCTATGTGCATCGCTCTCACCACTGCACATCGCAGCTTCTTCAGTCAAGCCTGTTTACCCTTGAATAGGCTCTGCGAGTTAGCCTCTCAGGCGCAGCGTTAGCCGCAGTGCTAGTAGCAGGTGTAGCACGGGAGCGGGCCACAGTTGTGCTGAATCAGCTGCTGCTGGCTGCATTGACTGTCGCTAAGCTGCAGGAGGAAGAGCCAGAGGAGGAGGAGGAGGACTGGGTGTGTGTGTGCAGATGGCGGGGGCGAAACCTGACACCTCACCCTCCCCAAGCTGGCCGCCCTGCTGAAGGGCAACCGCAGTGGGCCTCGGAACCCAGAGGTGACGCTGAAGAGTTGTCGAAAAAGCCTTGTGAGTGTGTGTGTGTGTGTGTGTGTGTGTGTGTGTGTGGTTCATCATTACTAGAGGTGCTCTTCCTGCGTGCCTACATTGCAGTCTCACCACGACGTCCTCTGACTGACGTCTCAGAGGCCACAGAGGTCAAGCAGGTGTTAGCCTAGCTTAGCGTAGCCTAGCCTTGGCCCTGGATGCTCCACACTTGAATCTAGAATTGGAGCTGTAAAGTTTAGGAGCACCAGAAACCATTTGGCCAAGTGAATGACTGATTATTTTTTATTATTATTTTTTTTTTCTTTGTCTTCTTCTACCCCCTCCTTTCTCTCTTCTGTCTGTTATCTGTTCCTTTCTGTCTCTTCCCTCCTTTCATTATCTGCATCTTTCGTCTCTTCTTTTTGCATCTGGAGTCCTCTCTCCTCTAATTTCTGCTGCATGTCCCAGGGTCACGCCAGTAGTCAGGCTGTGGCCCTGGCAATTAGCTAGATAGTTTTCTGTAATGGTGTTAAGTGAATCGTCTAATTATCATTCCTTATCTCGCAGCCATTAGGGAACATGCCGCACAAGCTGGGGCAACCACACAATCTCTCGCTCTTCCTCATGAACAAACACACACACACACACACACACACACACACACACACACACACACACAGCAGATGTCCTGCAGAAAACTGTCACAAGATAACAGCATGATGCAGCTTGCTGTAAAAGGCGCTGTCTTGTTAAAGCAGCGAGAGAAATGACATCTGACTCATTGCCTTTGTTTGGGCCCTCGGAGTGTTGGGGTTTATTTCTGGTCCATTCAGAAATCCTCTGAGCTTTGACTGGCAGTCAACCCCCCACCCCCCCAGAAAACTCCAAATCCCATCCTGCTCCTCTTCGGAGCTGCATTGATTACTGGTGTGGCCTGTCACTCATTCTTCCGCTCCACTTCAGGCAGCCTGGGTAATGGAAGTGGACAGTATCCTCAGTTTCCACTGCTGTGGTTAATTGCTTGATATGGATCCATTCCTCTTCCTGATTTTGATTGATTGATTGTGTGTGTGTGTGTGTGTGTGTGTGTCTCTCTGTGTGTGTGAGGGAGAGAGATTTTCCAAGGTTTAAATGTGGATACTTGGTGACTACTGCAATTTGGTGTAAAGTGTGGCATATCAAAGCTTTATTACTAGACAACTTAGCCAGAGAGTGTAGCTCCAATCCTCTTTTATCGTTTTTTTTCCCCCCTCCTGCACTCTCTTTGGTTTGCTATTTCTCACGCACATATTTGACCCACTTTGTGTGTCTGTCGGACTAACTGACTGCAATGTTGACTGAGTCCTCTCCTCTCAGCACCCTCTGGCGTTTTGTGTTGTTATTGGATAATACATGAGGAAGCTGAGACCCAGCAGTCTGGACTCAGCTCCACATGCTGCCCACCCCGGAGTCCCAGCACCCAGCACCTTCCTCTGCTTACACACACACACACACACACACACACACACACACACACACACACACACACACACACACACACGCACGCACTCACACACACTCGGATGCACGCACGCACACACACACACACTCGGATGCATGCACACAGAGGCACTAACACACACATGAAAGGTGTAAAGAAAGCTCTATGTGAATCAAAGCGTACTGTCTAGCAACGTTCCCTGTTCATTCAAATAAGCCTATGCAAAAGGACACAGTCGCACGTATGCCTATGTAATTACACACGCGATGCAACAAACCTATGCAAATAGTCCACGGGCTTGTAACCTATACGCACCCATAAACACATGATACATGGATACACGTGGTCCGTATGAATGCTCTGCACCGCACAGGGATGGAAGGAGACGTGGAGGGTGGAGGGGGCGCGCACACAGCTGGCAGAGGCAGAGGGTCGAGGTTTGGTTCAGCTGCTAATGAGGGCAAGCATTAAGGAAGCACAGCAAAGCAACCAGTCAGTCAGATAGATAGAACGAGTCCCCAAGAGCCGATGGAGCGATAGAGAGGGGGAGGGAGGGCGACGGGGAAACGGTGGAAGTAAAGGCATGGGTAAACGGAAGAGATGGAGATCGAACAAAGCAAAGTAAAGCAGCTCCAGAGAACGAGCGAGCGAGAGGAGAGAGACCTGAGCAGACAGAGAATTCATTTCAATGATAAAATGACTACAGAGCCCAGAGAAGAGCAGTGAAGATAAGCGGTGAGTCTGGTGGGGTGGGGGGTGGGGGGGGGGGAGTAAAAGCAGTGGTTTCCACAGAGAAGGAGAGACGGCACAGGTTGCTCACACGTGTTGGGAGTGTTTCCTCCAGCCTCATGAGGTAGGCCAGCACAGGCAGCAGAATTCCTCTCATGCCATAGTAACCTGCCAACTCCACTATTAGCTCGCTTCCCAGTCTCTCTCTCTCTCTCTCTCACCCCTCCCTTTTTTTATCCTTCTCTACCTCTCCTTCTCTCCCCTCACACTGCTTTTTCCAGCATTCTTTCACTCTCTCTGATTTTTTTTTTTTTCTCACGTGTCGTCTCTCTTTTCTTCCTGCCTTCTTTCCCTCTCTCTTTAATCTGTTCATCCTCTGCCTGTTTCACCCTCCCTCTCTGCCCAATCTCTTTTTTTCCTTAAATCATCCCTGGCAGGGTGTGTTTGTGTGGGGGCTGGGGGATGCACAAGTTCTGTGTGCTTGTGTGTGTGTGTGTGTGTGTGTGTGTGTGTGTGTGTGTGTGTGTGTGTGTGTGTGTGTGTGTGTGTGTGTGTGTGTGTGTGTGTGTGTGTGTGTGTGTGTGTGTGTGTGTGTGTGTGTGTGTGTGTGTGTGTGTGTGTGTGTGTGTGTGTGTGTGTGTGTGTGTGTGTGTGTGTGTGTACATGCCCTGCGTGTTTGACAAGACTGTAGCCAGTTTGTTACATCAGCTCACGGCTCCATAAGTGAATGTTTGGACTGCTGTTGGGGATGCAGATGCGTCCTTGCTCCTACACACACACACACACACACATGTACGCATGCACACACACACACACACACACACATGTACGCACAGACGCAGCTGAGGGGCTTGACATTCTCTGAGCTCTCTGAGATTCTCTGCACAACATTCCTTCCCCCTGCCCAGCACAGCTGAACACCAGAGCTCCCTGTTCACCAGCGCACACCCCACAGTCAGTATACACACACACACGCACAATCACACACACACACACACTCCATCACACTCAGCTCCAGGCACACCTTGACTATATTGACCCAGGGCAGTTTCTTCACAATGCTCCCTCACCAGGAGGAAGACATCTTCTTAACCTTAGAGTGTTGCCCTACAGTGTTGCCCTCTGGCAGTTGGGGGCTCTGAGCGGCTGAAGGAGGTGTGTGTGTGTCCGTGTGTGTGTGTGTCCGTGTGCGTGGTCAGGTGGTGTTGGTGAGTCGCTCTTTGTCCCAGGGCCTTTGGTCAGTGAGCTGAGCGACAGTCTGACCAATGACAAATTATCTGAGTTGAGTGGCTTGACTTCGCGTGATGTCGGCGAGGGCTTTGGTGACGTGGCGACATTGAGGTCTGCGGAGGTTTGCATTCGGCTGTGGTTTGTCTCCGCTTTGACATTTACAGACGGCTTATGTCAGTGGAACAGCCAGTGGGTGTCTCGGCCTCTCTTCTGCTTCTGTCCCCCGTGTAGCTATCCATTTCCATTTCCATTTCCATTTATTGTTGTTTTTCTTTTCCCTCTTCTCCCTCTCACAGAAGCGGTCATGTCTGCGGACTCGTTCGGAGCAGGTGGCAGCGATGCCCAGCAGAGCCTGCAGTCCTTCTGGCCTCGAGTCATGGAGGAGATCAGGAACCTCACTGTGGTACGGTTTACCCCTGTACACACACACACACAAACCTGCGCAGATACACTACAAAAAAATAAGAACACACCCACATCCGCTCACACTTTAAGTGTGGTCACCTATTTGAACTTGAGCTCAATGACCCAACACACCCATACACACCTACAATTGTAGGTTATCCAAGATAAGTACAGAGTTAAAATATAGAGTGCTTCACGCCTGCAATATCGAAAATAGCACCCTGTAGACAGAGACATTTCTGTGCTAGACAGTGCAGGGCTGTTGATGCTGATAGAAAGTGAAAGGTGGCCGGGCAGCTGCTAAACACACACACACACACACACACACACACACACACACACACACACACACACACACACACACACACACACACACAGACAGAGTAATGCCACACAGTGTTAAACCAAGTTCATCAACATTCATTCAACACACACACACTCTTTTACACACACACACACACACACATACACAGTCCCCTCTCCCCTAACGCAGAGCTCCCTTCTGTTCCAGAAGGATTTTCGCGTGCAAGAGCTTCCCCTGGCTCGCATCAAGAAAATCATGAAGCTGGATGAGGATGTGAAGGTAAGATACCCAAACCCCCCGGCCATCGACCAGAGTCCTCTCAGCCAGAACCTCACGTCATCGCCAACGGCCCGAGACCTCACCACCAGACACTCTTCAGTTCCGTCTCTCGCCCTGTCAGAAGTGCTTGAGAGAGAGAGAGAGAGAGAGAGAAGTGGAAGTTGCCACATGACTGATCTAAACTTTTATTGAAGTGGGCATTTCCGAAACAAACCCAAAGATTTTGGTGTCAAAGCAAACGGTAGTTTGCCTCCTAAGTTTATTTTTTTGGCCAGTCGTGGGAGGGTTGAAATGGTCATGTGACTTACGGTTCCTCACCTGCGCCACTGCTTGACTGGCCAAGCTGAAGAAACGGCTCCAGTTTCACCACAGCGGTGCCATATCAGAGGGCACCCTCAGGCCACAGGGGTAGTGTGGCACCCTGGATGGGTGTACCTGTGTAGTCTGCACAGGAGTAGTGTGGCACCCTGGATGGGTGTACCTGTGTAGTCTGCACAGGAGACAATTGTCTTGGCAACTGAAATAAGACATTTTTACAACGGATGGTATTTCAGGGGGCTATCGGCCATTTAAGTAGCTACCAGCGAGAATTAAGCTGTTCACTGATATCACGAGGAGGGGGGGGGGGGTAGAGAACTGGGCCAGTGGGATTGTTGGGATGAAGCCAGAGTTCGTCCTGTAAAGGCTGATCCTCAGTGAAGACCACTCCTGCAGGCAGCCAAGATGTCCGACCCCCTTCCTCCCTTACGCTGGCCCCAACCTGAAGACCCACTGTTGCAACCAGCAGTCTCGACAGCTCCTTCCTGGACACATCCAGTGATCTTTCGCTGATCAGAGCCTTTGCCGTGCAGGGGGGTAGATATATCTTTAGAGCTATGAATCGGCATAGATAATGTTACATGACTGGACTTCATTTGCACTAAACCATATGTGTTACTTGCACGTGGGAAAGTAGACGAGGAAAGGATTTATTTTTTTGAGATTACGGTGTGGTCAACTCCGCAAAGGTAGTTGCCATAAATGGCATACAATGTGGACTTCCTGCAAGTCATGGTGCGTGTGTGTGTGTGTGTGTGTGTGTGCGTGCATGCGTGGGTGTGTCTGTGTGGGTGGAATAGTTCAGCGCGGTGTCCACCGGCCTAAAATAACGTGCAGCTTACGTGGCCAAGAGGTTAAACTCCTCCTGAAATGCCAAGGCAATTAAGAGCTCAGGAAAGGCCAGGGAGTGGAGCGAAGCCGAGGAGCGGAGACGGAAGAGAAGGAAGCAGACCCCGCGGTGGAGTAGCCCCCCCCCCCCCCCCCCCTGCTGGAGCAACCCCCACCCCCCGCTGGGTCAGAGCGGATCGTCTGCGTGCCTGTGTGACGCTTGATGGTCACATTTGCGGGGCTGTCGTCCAAGCATACTCGCCGTTCCAAGAAAGGAGTCGTGTGTGTTTTGCCTGGAAGGTGAACTCGTGACCTTTGGTGTTGCCACTGCCGGACCCCACCAGAAGAAGACAAGAACGGAAGAGTCTTTCTTTCTTTTTCTTTCCTTTCCTGTCTGTCTGTCTCTGTCTGTTTGTATTTGTGTGAAATATTTGTAGTTAACTCCAATGTCTGTGTATATCATCAGCCATGGTTGTCTATTTTTTTTATTACGGTTTACATGTATTGTGTTGCTCTGTGATTGTGTACATGTTAAAATCCTTATCCCTATAAGGTTTTAGGTTATTGCAGTTGTGTGTAATGGTTTATGTTTATCAGCATGGCATTTTAGCCTTAGCCAGTCGCCTGTGCTTGTTCTTGACATCCTCCGTGTGTGTGTCCTCTCTCAGATGATCAGTGCAGAGGCGCCGGTGCTGTTCGCCAAGGCTGCTCAGATCTTCATCACCGAGCTCACTCTGAGGGCCTGGATCCACACCGAGGACAACAAGAGGCGCACCCTACAAGTGAGTGAGCTGACCCACTTGCCCTTTCACCTTTGACCTCCTGAGACCTCCATGCATCCATTCATGCCATGCCAGGTGGTTTTGAGTGGTCCCCTTATGTTTGCAACATGACAGTCTCAGTAACCGTCACATTTCGCTTGTGTGAGTGCACACTAAACTCACACACACACACACACACACACACACACACACACACAGGCCTCCTCCTTCATTCACATTCACACAGTAGCAATCTCATTTTACCATATGTCCTTTTCATTTATTCATACTCACTTACACTTATAGACCATACTCATACTCATTCACTCACTAACACACACCAACACACACTAAAACACACACGCAGGCAGGGACAAGCCGAGTCGGTGCTCCTCCACAAGTCCGCGCCTTACAGTTAACTCCCTGGGGGTCTAGCTGCTTAATTCCTGCACGCTCACTCACTCACACACTAACACAAAGACCACACACACACCCACACACACACACACACACACACACACACACACACACACACACACACACACACACACACACACACACACACACACACACACGAGCGCGCAAGCAGGCTGGGACATGCAGAGTCAGTGCTCCTCCACATGTCAAAGCCTTACACTTCACTCCCCGGGGGTCTATCAGCTTAATTCCTGCACGCTCCACTGTGTGTGTGTGTGTGTGTGTGTGTGTGTGTGTGTGTGTGTGTGTGTGTGTGTGTGTGTGTGTGTGTGTGTGTGCGCGCGCTCTCCCCTCTACTCAATTTGGCTCTAAAAGTGCAGTACCAGTGACCCAGTTTTCCACCATCCCATTTTGCCTGCTCCTATCCCGGAGCGTCGGCAGAGCAGCACGGATCCTGGAATGACATTTTGGAAGAGCTGAGGCCCGCAACAAGGACCACCCTGAAAAAAAAGAGAGACAGGGAAAGAGTGTGTGTGTGACCTGGTGTATGCATGTGGCGTGTGTGTGTGCCCATAGGTCTGTCAGTGTGTGTGTGTGTGTGAATGCATGCATATTATTATTATTTATTTGTGTGCGTGTGTCTGTCTGAGACAGTGGAGCAGAGAGAGCAGCACACAGCCCTCCAAACACACACTTGTCATGACAAAGGGCTCCGCTCTGCTTGAGTGGGAAAGCACTTAGCTGCCTTTCACTGCACGCTCCAACATCTCTCTCAGGAAAGCCATGCTGCACCACATTAGATCTGCTCCACACACATACAAACACACACACACACACTTGGGGCCGATGCTGTTAGAGAACGTTTCTTACTGTCCTTTTCAAGCGCATTTGTTTTGTTTATTTACCTATAAAACATAGCTAGTACATAACAATATAAACATCAATTTATGAACTTAAAAGCAACAACAACACTGAAAATGTTTGGTATCACCTTCAAATTCATTTTGATGGGATGTGGTCGTGTTAAGGTTAGATAAACACATGTGTTGTTCCCATTAGCCATCAAGGACATGCACTATATAGTTCTGTGTTTCGGGCGGTAACACATCACGACGTTGCCAACTGTGTAACCAAAAGTAACCACTTGGCATGCTTTTATCAGTGCCACCTGTGTTTTGTGGTGTGTTTTTATGCCTTTTAGGCAGTTGGCTCACTAGGTTCAGACCAAAACACCTTACTGCTAAAGTGTGTGTGTGTGTGTGTGTGTGTGTGTGTGTGTGTGTGTGTGTGTGTGTGTGTGTGTGTGTGTGTGTGTGTGTGTGTGTGTGTGTGTGTGTCCATGCACATGCACTCTGCTGGGGCGTGTGCATGTGCCGTACACCCCATTGTTCGCACAATGACGCCGATTGCGATCGCGGTTGCCACAACGACGCTCATCAATAGAACAACTGTAGACGCGACCATCCCCCTTGTCACCAAATATTAATCACGACGTGCACCGGGGCAGTGGGCTAGCAGCGGGTGGTCTGCAGGAGCCGATAGCCAGCGTGTGGAAAGAGCCACAGGGGAGCGAGTGGCCTCATCAGGTCCCGGGATGAGCACAGCTGCTGGGGTATGAGCTCAACCACCCTCCCTCCGCCTCACTCAGGGGCTGATATTATTACCCCTATACCGGAGGTCTCACCAGCCATGTGCACGCGTGCTGCTGCTGCGTGTGGCTGCGTGTGGCTGCGTGCTGCTGCGTGCTGCTGCGTGCTGCTGCGTGT